>NW_027268420.1:0-35380 GCF_963676685.1 Mytilus edulis
AACGCAAACAATAACAGTAAATACAACCTATTTAACTCAAGTTAATTCAGATCACTTTTACATATACATCACATAAACAATATAATTTCAATGAATTCCTACATAACAAAAGAAGAAAGTGGTTTATTACAGCATAACTGCATATACTAGCAAAGTATCTACTAAGTATTTTGTTATGACAGGGTTACCTCAGGTAACCCATAAAATAGCAACAAGTATTATCCATTGATATCAAGTTAACTAAAGTCGCTTTTCCGATATATCACAAAAAACAATACACATCTATGAGGCCTACATGTAAAATAAAGAAATTGTTTGATTACAACATAAATGTTTTCACTAGCAAACTATCTAATAAGCATTCTTTATAACATGGGTACCTGAGGTAACCCCAGAAATAATTACAAATATAACCCACTTAACTTAACTGAAGTAAACTGAGATCACCTTTACATGTACATCAAATAAACAATACAACTTTCACGAAGTCCTACATTTAAAATAAAGAAGTTTGTTTATTACAATAAATGTAAACACTACCAAAGTATCTACGAAGTATTCATTCATGACAGGGTTACATGAGGTAACTCCAATAATTACAATAAATACAACCCATTCAACTCAAGTTAACTCAGGTTACATTTATATATACCTCGCATACACAATACAAATCTATGAAGTCCTACATTTTAGATTAAGAAATTGTGTCATTACAGCATAAACGCATATACCAACAAATTATCTACGAAGTATTCTTTCATAACAGAGATACCTCATGTTATTTCAAAAATAACAACAAATATCCATTCAAATGAAGTTAACTAAAGTCGCCTTTCCTGAATATCATATAAACAATACTTATCTATGAAGTCCAAAATGAAAAAGTAAATGGTTTATTAGAAGTTAAATGTATACTCTGGAAAACTATCTACGACGTATTCTTACGTGACAGGGTTACCTCAGATAACCAAAACAATCACAACAAAGATAACCCATCTAACTCAAGTTCACTCAGGTTACCTTTAAATATATATACATCACATAAACAATACAAATCTATAAAGTCCTACATTTCAAATTAAAAAATTGTGGAATAACAATATGAATGTAAACACTAGCAAAGTATCAACTAAGAATTCTTTCATAGCAGGGTTACCTGAGGTAACCAAAACAATAACAGCAAATAAAACCTATTTAACTTATTAATAAGTTAATTTAGATCACCTTTACATATACATCACATAAAAGATATAACTTCAAAGAATTCCTACATTAAAATTAAGAGGTTGGTTTATTACACCATAAATGCATATACTAGCAAAGTATCTACTAAATATTCTGTCATGCACTGTTTCCTCAGGTAACTCATTAAATCGAAACAAGTATTATCCATTCATATCAAGTTAACTTAAGTCGCCATTCCAATATATCACATAAACAATACCCATCTATGAAGTCCTATATTAAAATAAAGAAATTGTTTGATTACAACATAAATGTTAACATTAGCAAACTATCTAAAAATCATTCTTCATAACAGGGTTACCTGAGGTAACCCCAGACATAATTACAAATATAACCCACATAACTGAAGTTAACTGAGGTCACCTTTACATGTGCATCACATAAACAATACAACTTTCATGAAGTCCTACATTTAAAATAAAGAAGATTGTTTATTACAATTAATGTAAACACTCCCAAAGTGTCTACGAAGGATTCATTCATAACAGGGTTACCTCAGGTAACCATAACAAAAATAACAAAGATAACCCATCTAACTCAAGTTAACTGAGGTCACCTTTATATATATACATCACATAAACAATACAACTTTCATGAAGTCCTACATTTGAAATAAAGAAGTTTGTTTATTACAATTAATGTAAACATTAGCAAAGTATCTACAAAGAATTCATTCATTACAGGGTTACCTCAGGTAACCATAACAATAACAACAAATACAACCCATATAACTCAAGAAAACTCAGGTATGTCCTTTAAATATATATGCATCACATAAACCATACAAATCTATGAAGTCCTACATTTTTAAATTAAGAAATTGTGTAATTAAAATATAAATGTATACACTTACAAGGTATATACTAAGAATTCTTTCATAGCAGGGTTACCTGAGGTAACCAATACAAATACAACAAAAACAACCTATTTAACTCAAGTTAATTCAGATCACCTTTACATATACATGTACATCACATAAACAATATATTTTTTTTTAATGAATTCCTACATTAAAAATGGAGAAGTTGATTTATTAAACCATAAATGGATATACTAGCAAAGTATCTACTAAATATTATGTCATGACAGGTTACCTCAGGTAACCCATGAAATAGAAATAAGTATTATTCTTTCATATCAAGTTAACTTTAGTCGCCTTTCAGAAATATCACATAAACAATACACATCTATGAAGTCCTGCATTTAAAATAAAGAAATTGTCCGATTACAACATAAATGTTTACACTAGCAAACTATCTCAAAAGCATTCTTCATAACATGGGTACCTGAGGTAACCCCAGACATAATTACAAATATAACCCACTTGACTGAAGTTAACTGAGTTCACCTTTACATGTGCATCACATAAGCAATACCACTTTCATGAAGTCCTACATTGAAATAAAGAAGTTTGTTTATTACAATTAATGTAAAGACTAGCAAAGTATCTAAGAAGAATTCATTCATTACAGGGTTACCTGAGAGACAGGCTTACCTCAGGTAACCTAATAATAACAACAAATACAACCCTTTTCACTCAAGTTTACTCAGGTAGCATATATCTATACATCGCATAAACAATACAAATCTATGAAGTTTTACATTTTAAATAAGAAATTGTGTAATTACAACATCAATGCATATACCAGTAAAGTATCTACGAAGTATTCTTTCATAACAGGGTTACCTCAGGTAACCCGAAAAATAACAGTGAATATAATCAATTCAAATAAAGTTAACTTAAGTTGCCTTTCCTAAATATCATATAAACAATACACATCTATGAAGTTCAAATTTATAAAAAAAAGTAAATCGTTTATTACAACTTAAAGCTCTATTCTGGAAAACTATCTACAAAGTATTCTTACATGACAGGATAACCTCGGGTAACCATAACAATAACATCAAATAACAAATACAAATCTATGAAGTCCTACATTTTTAAATTCAGAAATTGTGTGATTAAAATACAAATGTATACACAAGCATAGTATCTACTGATAGTTTTTTCATAACAGGGTTACCTGAGGTAACCCAAGCAATAACAGCAATTACAACCAATTTAACTCAAGTTAATTCAAATCACCTTTACATTTACATCATATAAACAATATAACTTCAATTAATTCCTACATTGAAAATGAAGAAGTTGTTTTTTTACACCATAAATACATATACTAACAAAGTATCTACTAAGTATTCTGTCATGACAGGGTTACCTCAGGTAACCCATAAAATAGCTACAGGTATAATCCATTTAAATCGAGTTAAGACAGATCGCATTTTCTAAATATCGCGTAAGCAATTTACATCTGTGAAGTCCTACATGTAAAATAAAGAAATTGTTTGATTACAACATAAATTTAAAATGTAGGACATAAAAAAAATGAGTTCAGAAAAAAATTCAGTCTACTAAATTATCTGTTAATCTCATTCTTGTCTATCTTTATGAATAACCTGAAAATGCACAGTTGTACAGTGGTTCCCTGAGGTAACCTGACCATGCACAAAAGTACAATGGTTCCCTGAGGTAACGTGACCATGCACAGTTGTACAGTGGTTCCCTGAGGTAACCTGACCATGCACATTAGTACAATAGTTCCCTGAGGAAACCTACCATGCACAGTAGTACAATTGTTCCTGAAGTAATCTGACCAGGCACAGTAGTGCAATTGTTCCCTGAGGTAACCTGACCATGCACAGAAGTACAATGGTTCCCTGAAGTAATCTGACCATGTACAGTAGTACAGAGGTTCCCTGGGGAAACCTGACCATGCACAGTAGTACAATGGTTCCCTGAGGTAACATGACAATGCACAGTATTACAATGGTTCCCTGAGGTAACCTGGCCATGCACAGTAGCACAGTGGTTCCCTGAGGTAACATGACCATGTACAGTAGTGCAATGGTTCCCTGAGGAAACCTGACAATGCACAGTAGTACAATGGTTCCCTCAGGTAACCTGACCATGCACAGTAGTGTAATGGTACCCTGAGGTAACCTGGCAATGCACAGAAGTACAATGGTTCCCCTGCAGAAACCTGACCATGTACAGTAGTACAATGATTCCCTTGGGAAACCTGACCATGCACAGTAGTACAATGGTCACCTGAGGTAACATGACAATGCACAGTAGAACCATGGTTCCCTGAGGTAACCTGACCATGCACAGTAGTACAATGGTTCCCTGGGGAAACCTGACAATGCAAAGAAGCACAATGGTTCCCTGAGGTAACCTGACCATGCACAGAAGCACAATGGTTCTATCGGTAACCTGACCATGCACAGTAGTACAATGGTTCCCTGAGGTAACATGACCATGTACAGTATTTCAATGGTTCCCTGAAGTAACCTGATCATGCTCAGTAGTGCAATGGTTCTCTGAAGTAACCTGACCAGGCACGGTAGTCCAATGATTCCCTAATTACTTACCATGCACAGTAGTACAATTGTTCCCTGAAGTAACCTGACCATGCAGAGTAGAACAAGGATTCTCTGAGGTTACCTACCATGCACAGTAGTACAATGGTTCCCTAAAGAAACCTGACCATGCACAGTGGTGCAATGGTTCCCTGAGGTAACCTGACCATCATAGTAGTACAATGGTTCCCTGAGGTAACCTGACCATGCACAGTAGTTCAATTGTTCCCTGAGGTAACCTTAAAATACACAGCGGTACAATGATTCCATGAGGGACCATGACCATGCACAGTAGAACAATGATTCCCTGAGGAGACTTGACCATGCACAAGAGTACAAAGGTTCCCTGCACAGTAGTACAATGTTTTCCTGAGGTTATCTGACCATGCCCAGTTGTACAGTGGTTCCCTGAGGTAACATGACAATGCACAGAAGTAGAATGGTTCCCTGAGGTAACCTGACCATACACAGTAGTACAGTGGTTCCCTGAGGTAACCTGTCCATCCACAGTAGTACAGCGGTTCCCTGAGGTAACATGACCATGTACAGTAGTGCAATGGTTCCCCGAAGAAACCTGACAATGCACAGTAGTACAATGGTTCCCTGAGGTAACCTGACCATGCACAGTAGTACAATGGATTCATGAGGTAACCAGACCATGCACAGTAGAACAGTGGTTCCTTGAAGTTATCCGATCATGCACAGTAGTACCATGGTTCCCTGAGGTAACCTTACCATGCACAGTAGTACAGTGGTTCCCTGAGGTAACCTGGTCATGTATAGTAATTTACAGATGACCTGAGGTAACCTTGTCATTTACAGTAATTTACAGATGACCTGAGGTAACCTGGTCATGTACAGTAATTTACAGATGACCTGAGGTAGCCTGTCCGTGAAAAAAAAAGAACATAGATGTAATCTGGACTGACTAAGCTGACGAAGGGAGTTATGAACATTCAATTGTGGTAACCTGAGGTTTGTAGAAAATTAGCGTTTTGCAAAGTTTATCTGTGGTAACATGCAGCTGGTACAATGACCATGAAGTTGTGACCTTAGGTTACCTCAACATATTCTTATATACAGAGGTATTCTGAGGTTACATATTTATATACAGTAGTTAAGAAATGACATTAGTTAACATGTGCACTTGGCCATGTATACAGAAGTGCCCTGAGGAAAACTAAAAACATAGTGTTTTGTCAAGTTTATACAAAGTGTGGTAATACAAGTATGTGCAGTAATACAGAGTAACCTCACCATGTACAGCAATACAGAGGTAATATTAGGTACCTCACAATGTTCAATCATACAGAGGTGACCTGAGGTAACCTCACCATGTGAGCAATCATAGATATGATCTGAGATACAGGAAATACACAGTAATTTAGAGATGACCTAAGGTTATCTGACCATGTACAAAAGTCCACTGGAGATGTGAGGTTTTTCCTTGAAAATATCCAACAGCTCTCAAATAAGATTGATAAAGACAATTAACATTTTAAAAAAGCAGTTATATACTATATAACCTGTGCTTGTAACTACGTTACTTTCAAAGTAATGTCAAATGAAAAAAAATAGATTACTGTTCGTACTACAATGTTTCTCTTTTTTAATACTGGTGAATAAAATCCTTAGAGTGTGTACTGGCTGGTGATCATCGCGTGCGATACGATTTTGATACTCATACACAGTTAATGAATATTATGCATGAATATAGATAAGATCAGCACGTGTAGCCATAGACTGAGAGTTGTAGATTTGTAGTGTAAATATATAGATGCAGTTTATAGAATACAAAATTAGATCAGAAACATAGTTATTAAAATTGAGAAAGGAAATGGTGAATATGTCAAAGCGACAACCACCGACCATAGAGCAGACAACAGCCGAAGGCAACCAAAGGGTCTCCAATGTAGCGAGAATTCCCGCAGCTGTAGGTGTCCTTAAGCTGGCCCCTAAAAATTTGCATAATAGTTCAGTGATAATGGACGTCATACTAAACTCCGAATTATAGACAAGAAACTAAAATTTAAAATCATACAAGCCTAACAAAGGCCAGAGGCTCCTGACTTGGGACATGCGCAAAATTGCGGCGGGGTTAAACATGTTTATGAGATCTCAACCCCCCCCCCCCCCCCTATACATCTAGCCAGTGTAGAAAAGTAAAAGCATAACAATACGCACATTATAATTCAGTTCAAGAGAAGTCCGAGTCCGATGTCAAAAGATGTAACAAAAGAACATAAATAAAATGACAATAATACATAAATAACAACAGACTACTAGCAGTTAACTTACATGCCAGCTCCTGACCTCAATTAAACTGATTGAAAGATTATGTGTTCATCATATGAATATCAGGCACAATCCCTCCCGTTAGGGGTTAAGTATCATACTATCATAAAATATATGAGAAGAACATAACCCGTGTCATGCCAACAACTGTTTTTTAGAAATAGATGTGTTTAGTTCCGATTCAAAGACTCTATCAGTGAATCAATATTAAAGCCAAAATATGCAATCTTTAATGACCTGACAACAGTATCGTAACTATATCCCTTTTTAATAAGTCTATTTAAAGGTTTTGTTAGTTTCTGAGGAGAATACTGACATTTTTGTTCTTTATTTAGAATACTTCCATAAAAAATTGGATGTGAAATACCCGAACGTATAAGATGTCTGCATGGTGAATTATATTTACGAATTATTTCCTTATACTGATGATAAAATTTAGTAAATGTTTTGACCAGTTTGTGATTTCGAAAACCCTGGTGTAATAATATTTTAGTAATACATAAATTTCTCTCGCTAAAATCTAATACGTTGTTACATACACGAGAGAATCGTACAAGTTGAGATATATAAACACCATAAGATGATGACAAGGGAACGTCACCATCTACAAATGGATAATTTACAATAGGAAATGAAAAAAACATCTCTCTTATCAACAATTTTTGTATTAATCTTCCCGTTTATGATATAGATATCAAGATCGAGGAAAGGGCAGTGGTCATTGTTATCATTAGCTTTAATTAAAGTAAGTTCTACAGGATAAATTTCTTTAGTATACATACGGAAGTCGTTATTATTGAGAGCCAATATATCATCCAAATATCTAAAAGTATTGTTGAATTTTTGTACCAAATATTGTTTAGATGGGTCTTTGCTAATTTAAGTCATAAATTTTAACTCATAACAATACAAAACAGGTCCGCAATAATTGGTTCACAGTTAGTCCCCATTGGAATTCCAATAACTTGACGATGTAAGGAATCTCTAAAAATTACAAAAATGTTATCAAATAAAAATTCAAGCGCATAAATAGTATCAAAGCATGTCCAATTGACATAGTTCTTTTGTTTATTGCTACTAAAAAATGATCGCAAAGAGTTTGAACATATGTACTCGCATTCCGACTTTTTAAATGCCCAGTTAATTAGGGATGTGATTTTTTTCACAATAAGAATATGAGGCAAAGTTGTATATAGGGTAGAAAAATCAAAACTTTGAACAGATTTAAAATCACCAATTTATGCATGCAATTTATCAAGTACTTCCAACGAGTTTTTGACACTCCAAAAGTAATTAATTCCACTATTTTCAAAGGCCTTATTTGAACAATTTATTATCAGGTTTTTTATTGTACCAAGTGTACTAGTAAGTAAAACAGACAATTTAGTAGTTGAACAATGGACAGTGGCGGGTCCAGGGGTGTTCTGGGTATAGGAACCCTTTTTTTTTGGAGATCAATGCATTTGAATGGAAACATATAGTTGGAACCCCCTTCTTGTGTCCTGGATTGGGAACCCCCTTTTTTAAATGGATGGATCCGCCGCCGCCCCTCATGCAGTCGGACAAGATGGACTGATTTTCATTAACCTATCTATTAAATGTTATCGTTTTCTACTTATGTTACTTTAAAAGAAGTAACCAAAATCAATATATGCGTAATCTGTCCATATGTAAGTGTCATATATTACCAAACACAATGATAGTCAAAGTTTCAACAGGACATTCACGAAACTTAGGCAGCAATCATTTCATTTTCAGAGGGGGGATATGTTTTTTTTAAAGTTTGGTTCTAATTGTTCTGCCACTATATGTAATGCTAAAATTGAAATGAAAGAAAAAATGTTTTCGACCTGCCTCCTGTCTTTCGCCGAAGAAAAAAAATCCATAACCAAACCCCCCCCCCCCCCCCCCGAAAATCAAATGTTTGCTGCATTATGCATGTGTGGATAACTTTTATTCTTTAATAATTATATATACATTTATTTAAATAAGTCTCTATGAAACCAGTTTTTGACAACTATTATTATAAAAGTTTAAATCGCCATTCAAAAAGTGTTTTCTTTTTAATTATTTTAAGTCATTTACGTTTTACTAAATAAAAATCTGTTCACGTTGCACTGATCACAAATAAACCAAATATTTGGATTTTTTTCGTGAATTATTTGTCGTAACTTATTGTAAAAAATTGTATGTGTTCCTGTTTTCTCCTATTTTTCGCACATATACTGTCAGTCGAAATAGAAAGTACAATGATGTATTTTTAGTTTATTCTATTTTTAGATCATGTTATTACTACGCATATGGGCACTATTGCCACGATTACCTGAGGGCACCGATTACCTCAGGGCATACAACAGCGGACCTAACTGCCATCTGCTTATAGTATAGAACATTTGCTTCATAATATATCTCTACCCTTAATGATATGGTTATTGTTATCATAAGGCAACTCTGGCGTTCCATAAACGCTTGTATTACAAAACCAAGCCTTTTTATACCCTAGCGAATGCAAATTTAAAACAAAAATGCTTCGACCGAATCTGTATTTCCTTACATTTGCAGACATTTAGAGAAATTCGTTATCTAAATAAACAGGAGATTTTGATAATCAAATATGTTTTGAAATGTCCTTTTTTGTCAAAAAAAAACCAGTCTAGTTTGGGGTAGCGTCAATAGTTAATCGACCAAATAAACAATAATACCGAAGTATGTGCTCTCTTATTGTATTGGAGGACATTGTTAATCAAAACAATCAGCTTGAATACAGAGGACAATACTCCTATCATTTTAACTGAAACAATCAGAGAATATACCGGATACATAAAGCATTTTACTCATTACCAAACAATGCATATACGACCTATATTGACCGTAAGATTCCGCTCTGATACTAATACAGACAGCAGCAGAGAAAACGGTTTCGTTCACTTATTCAACCCGCATAAAAATCTGTGTAATAAATGTTATGAGAAATGATTGACATACTGTCTGTGTGTGTTTGATACGAAATGAGATCAAAACGAACTGATCAAATCGTTACACATGCCTTTCTGTCTTTTTCTGTAATTTATGCTCAATAATCTTTCCATATTCATAATCATAACGGGTAAACTTCTCCATCGACGATTTTCACGCGTAGTGTGCAGCTTGAAAAACAAACGCAAAGATGACACTTAGTTAAAAAGAAAAGGGACAAAAGATACCAGAGGAACATTCAAACTCACAGATCGAAAATAAACAGACAACGCCATGGATAAAAAAAGGACTAACAGACAAATAATAGTACAAAACACACAGCATAGAAAACAACACGAACCCATCCAAAAATTCGGGTTAATCTCATGTTCTCCGGAAGTGTAAGCAGATCCTGATCCACATGTGGCACCCGTCCTGTTGCTTATGTTATTAAAAAGAGTTAAAGAGTCTAATTCGGTAACCATTTTCGATATTATGCATGTTATTCTACGTAACTTGTGAAGTTCTGATTTATTTTAGTAATATCAAATTGGAGATTTTTAATCGTTGGATAAACATTTAACAGCTAATTCCCTTTAAATTATTGGTCTGTAAGTGAGAAAAACAAATGGTGTTTAAACATTTAAATGTCTTCTAATCAAACTATATATTATTTCATAGCATATATATGAGAAGATTTAGTATGAGTGACAATGAGACAACTCTCTATCCAAGTCCCAATTTGTTAATTTAAGGTAAAGCATATAATATTTCAAAGTACGGCCTTCAACACGGAGAAAGTGTTTCATGTGGTTTACTGATGCATATACATTATGAATTATAAAATAAACATTACCTAACGGGAAGCAAAATGTTTTCTGGTTTTACGCTTTTTGTGATTCTCATTAACATAATTTAAACACATTAAAAACAAGAATGTGTCCCCAGTACACGGATGCCCCATCCGCACTATCATTTTCTATGTCAGTGGACCGTGAAAATGGGGTTAAATCTCTAATTTGGAATTAAAATTAGAAAGATCATATCATACAGAACATATGTACTAAGTTTCAAGTTGATTAGACTTCAACTTCATCAAAAACTACCTCGACCAAAAACTTTAACCTGAAGCGGGACAGACGGACGAACGGACGAACGAACGGACGAACGAACGGACGGACGAACGGACGCACAGACCAGAAAACATAATGCCCATAAATGGGGCATAAAAAAGACTTCAATTACCCAACTAAATCCAGTATATTTATATCTTAGAAAAAAATGTCGAGAGTAAATGTGTGTGTGTCAGGGTTACCGTCGGTAGTCCAGAGTTCCCGGTTACATACTTACATGATTGAGGTAATTTACAAAAAAGTATTTATGCGAAGAGACGGGAAATAAAAGTTTGCTACGGAGCATAAAAAAAAACTATTAGCATAGTGTGTTTGATTTAAGGAATGACTGTAATATTTTTTCAGTCTATGAAGAAATAACATAAAAAATCTGGTGCACACTAAATAACGCGCGTAGCCTCCATTCGTGCGTCCGTGCTTCCGTGCGTCGTCCGTCCGTCCGTCCGTTCGTCCTTGCGTCCGTTCAGGTTAAAGTTTTTTGGTCAAGGTGCTTTTTGATGAAGGTGAAGTCACATCAATTTGAAACTTAGCACACATGTTACCTATGATTTGATCTTTCGAATTTTAATTTTAAATTAAAGTTCTGACCCCAATTTCACGGTCAACTGAACATAGAAAATTATAGTGCGAGTGGGGCATCCGTGTACTATGGACACATTCTTGTTTGCTTGCTCCATTGATTTGATAGCGTTCGATTTTGAGTGCTTTCATAGACTTCCCCGTATTGAATTTGCCTGGAGCTAAAAAGTGTATATTTGAAAATTCTGAACAGTTATTTTCAATGTTTGAATGTTCCTCCTCAGTAATAATGAGTTCGTCTAATAATTAATTTGAGACTTTGGTGGTGGTTTCAAATTAAATTAAAATTCATGTAGCATTATGTTTGAACATAATTATTATCACCTCTGTCAGTCAGTTATATAATGGTGATAATTATAAAACACAGACATTTTATGATAATGTATTTTCTTTTTATCGTGACCTTGTAAATCACAGACTTCTTTTTACTTTTTATTTAACGTATTATGAGACTTTTAATTTATTCATCGTAACCTACTTTAGTATTAACTAGGTATTATACAAGAAACAAAAATCATCTAATAAATCATATGAGATTACAGTTTACTTCAATATGTATATTATTTCAGGAAAACTAGCTCCTGAAAATGATTTAAAAAAAAACGTTTATATGTTTATAAAATATTGTTACATATTTGAATTATGTTTCTGTCTGATTGTTATAATGTTTTTTTTGTTTTCCTTTGTAAATTATAATTTTAACTGTTCAGTCTATTTTTGGTATCATAAATTAGACGTTTTACGGTACTGATACATCCAAGTGTATTGTTGTGCTTGGTAAATTGTTATTTATTGTCCTGTTTGGTCATATCACGCTTATACATTCTTTGATCTCAAATGTTTGGCTTTGATTGGATTTTATGAAGGTAAACCCAGAAATGCATGAAACTTGTTACGTGTTTTGTTCATTTCTTACAGCACTGAGTCAATACCTCTGCTTGTGGACTTCCCATTTCTGAGTGTATCATCATCTCAGTAGTCAGAACGACATCATTTATAACAAACCTTTCTGAAATTTCCGTTGATGGATTTTAAAATTATAAAAAAATTAAGGTATCACCTTCCTCAGGTATCGTTTTTTTGTGTCTTTAATTGATACATAGCCTTTCAACTGTTTCTGTTATAATACTTCTTTGACTTTCAAATATTCGCGTAGGCGTTCCTAAAGGAGGTAAATCTAAAATAAATAGCAATTCGGACGCATTTATAACGTGTCGTTTTTCAATTTATAAAGGCATTTTTATATGCAAAGAGTATTACAGTGATATAAAGTATGAATGTAAAAATTAGGTACACATGCAGCTCACAAAATGTAGATCTAAGAAGTATTAATGCCAATATCAATCAATAATTATGGGGTAGAGTAAGTTCATTTTCTATATTCATTGATCCAAGTCTCCCAATCGGTTGATGACACCAATATCAAAGTGACTTTAACCTAGAGTAATCAAAGATTAGTTATGGACAAATGTCAGAACCAAAGTAGAACAACTGCATTTCCACACGAGTTATAAGTCTTACTGGCGAGAAGATATATACGAAATCAAAAATAAACCGTATGAATTGTAAGAGGTTGGAATCTGCAACTTTTGAGCTTTTAGTTATGAGTCATCTAAATGAGATTGAAACAAAATGTTCCCCATGGCCACTGAGTCGAGTACCTCAGTTGAAAATCTGATATTTTACCAGAAGTTACGGTGATCTGAATTTTAAATCGATAAATGTCGTCTATGGATTAGAGTGAAATTGGTAATGATTATGCCAGGTAATGGGCTAAGCGCGAGAAGGAAGACGTTGACACTCTTTCCGAATGGACAAGGGCAGTGGGGTTGTTGAATTAAGAAACTGAATGGGTTTATCAATGCCCATGCTACATCAATTTTTAGAGACCCAAATGTTGCAAAACACTTATCCTACCTCCATGACAAATATGTTGTTGTCCCCGCAGATAAAGCCCCAAACAACATCGTTTTTGTGTGTAAAACTCATTGCATAAATTGCTTGATAAGCGAATTAGTTATTGACAATTCATTTGGAAACTCAACATATACCCTCACGACACTTACCAAGTAAGAAATCCTGGATAATCATAGGTCTGTTCTATGTTCCTTTGGAATTTCAACCGAAGATGAAGAACTGGATCTTTTATCACTGTATTGGATACCTAAACTACATAAGTGTTCCTACAAACAACGGTATATTGCTGGGTCTTCCAAGTGCTCCACAAAACCTCTTTCTAAATTATTAACATCTATTTTATCAGCAATAAAAGACGGGCTTCAAGGTTATTGTGAAACTGCCTAGTCTAGAGGTGGCGTGAATCAGATGTGGATACATAAAAATTCCAAAGATTTTTTAGAGTACATACAATCTAACTCTCTTTCATTTTGTAGAAGTATTAAAACATTTGACTTTTCTACTCTTTACATAAGTATTCCACATTCCAAACTAAAAGACAAATTGAAAGAGTTAGTATTGTTTTGCTTCATAAAAAAGAATGGCCAACGTCGATACAAGTATCTTGTCTTGAGGAGGGATAAATCCTACTCTGTAAAGGATCACTCTGATTCAAACAAAAAATTCTCTGAAATTGATATTATCAAGATGCTTGATTTCTTGATTGACAACATATTTGTTACGTTCGGAGGACGCGTTTTTCAATAGACTGTCGGCATTCCAATGGGAACAAATTGTGCCCTCTACTTGCCAACTTGTTTCTTTATTATTATGAGGCTGATTTCATGCAGGAACTTCTTAGGAAGAAAAATAAAAAGTTAGCGATATCCTTTTACTCTACTTTCTGCTACATAGATGATGTTCTTTCACTAAATAATTCAAAATTTGGTTACTTTGTGGAACGCATCTATCTCATCGTACTAGAGATAAAGGATACTACAGATACAGTAAATTCGGCCTTATATCTTGACCTATATTTAGAAATTGACAATGAGGGTCGGTTGAAAACAAAACTTTACGACAAAGGAGATTATGTCAGCTTTCCAATTGTGAATTTTCCATTTCTAAGTAGCAACATTCCAGCAGCACCTGCATACGGGGTATATATCTCCCGATTATTACTATATTCCCGTGCTTGCATTTCCTATCGTGATTTTCTTGAATGAGGGTTGCTGCTCACAAGGAAGCTATTAAACCAAGAGTTCCAAATGGTGAAGTTGAAATCATCCCTTCGTAAATTTTACGGACGCCATCATGAGTTGGTTGACCGTTATGGAATAACCGTTTCACAAATGATTACGGATATGTTCCTTGCATCGTAACTACAATCCCCTTCCCTTTCATGAATGTGACCTACCGAATTAGACTATTTACCGGATTTGTTATCACAGAAGCAACACGACGGGTGCCACATTTAGAGCAGGATCTGCTTACCCTTCCGGAGCATCTGAGATCATCCCTAGCTTTTGGTGGGGTTCGTGTTATTTGTTCTTTAGTTTTCCATGTTATGTCATGTTTACTATTATTTGTCTGTTTGTCTTTTTCATTTTCAGCCATGGCGTTGTCATTTTATTTTCAATTTATGAGTTTGACTGTCCCTTTGGTATCTTTTGTCCCTCTTTTATGATTTTTGAAAATTTGTATATTTCATGTTAATTACATTGAAAGATATTGAAAACTACAAGATACAATATACCATGAATGTTTTGGCGTTTTGTTTACATTTAATGTTTATTCAATTTGGTCATCCTTTTTTTACAATCTGGTGCAAATTTGATTACTGACTTTTAATCATCAAAAATACGTAACGAATGGTTTGTTTGTAAAGTCTACTCATATTATCAGAACAATTTGGTTGAAATTATTATAAAACATAATACCCTGAGGACTTTCCTTCTTTTCAACAATATTGACTTGACACCTAATATATTTGAACCATATTCAACATTATATCTTGGCTATACTATGCTTGTTCATTGAGGTGCTGAACACTTGCATCCTTCACCCGTTGTATGATGGAAATGTGAAAGATCTTAATGAATGTATACCCAATTTCAACATACAATGTACACTATAGATGGTACATGATAATATGGAGATGTGTTATGCTTGCCAATGAGACAACTATCTACCAAATTATGGAAGCTAGCGATTAAAATCAACCGTAATAACTTCAAAAAGAGAATATTCATTACTGTATTGTCGGCTATAAAAGCCACCGACTTGCACAATTTAAATAATTTCAAACGGAAACATAACGGATTTATTTGTAACAAAACAGTTAACGAAAAACAAATATGACAAACATGAACATGCACGTTTGTTCTGTGGAATTTGAATTTAATGTTTTAGTCGCATACTGAATACATATAATCAACGTTTTCTATAATATGTTTACAATAAAACATCAGCTATTTTTTTTTCATCAAACGTTTAAATATTTTGCCACTGACTATTGGAACAGCAAAGTATATTCTGTTTGCAATGAAGTTATGTGTCACCAAATCGTCATGTTTCACAATTAACAGTATCATTGTATCATGACAATCATCTTATATCATATAAAATGTATATAATGAATATGTATTACAAGCATACACTTTATCATGAAGGTAGGAATAAACTATTTAAAGCTTAAACAAAATTGTTTGGATTTTGTTTTGGCAATCTGCATGTAGTCCTGTGTTAAATTGAGGTATCTAAGGGGTGTATTCTGGAAGTTCTTCTTTTGACATCTGTTTTTAATAGTTGCCATTTTCTATTTCTTTCTGTTCGCTATCTTTTTTCTGAATATAAAGAACACCGCATTATTCGTACGACAGAAACAAAGCTATAAAGTTTGTGTCTTGTAAATCATATGTGCAAAAGTGTCACACGAAAAACAAGTCAATAGAACTTTGTTAAATATCATACAATCATATGTCCAAAAATGTCTGCCATGATAATCGTTTCGTTTAAAAGCATAACGTGGCTTGGTCTTGAATGTTGATTCTTAACAATGACTTTTGTTTGTACGCTTGTCTTTTTTATTTTTAGCCATGGCGTTGTCAGTTTATTTTCGATTTATGAGTTTGACTGTCCCTCTGGTATCTTTCGTCCCTCTTTTACATACATTTAGATTGTATATACTAGATGTTATAATGTGATGCCGGGATCGACACCGATTGTATTTTTTATAATTAAAATGACCATTTAACAGACAAGTCATGCTAATTAAATATGAATCAACGTTTTCCTTAAAAAAATATATTCTGACCACATTACCATTTAAACATTTGTTTAGAAAATTCATCGACTTATATCTGAATAGTAATGATAAGCTCTTACATTGAAGAAGTTTTATAGTAGTTTGAATTTATGAAATACTAAGGCTATTCTACCACAGGAATAGATTACTTTAGCTGTGTTTGACTAAACTTTTAAGAATTCTTGGTCTCAGTGCTCTTCAACTTTGCACTTTTTTTTAACTTTATTTTATTCCAGCGTCAATGATGAGTCTTTTGTAGACGGAATACGCGTTTGACGTAAACAAAAAAAATTCATCCTGAAATCTATGATGAATAATTGATTGACAATTATGCATGGAATGCACGTAGTATAAATCTCTACTATTAATATGTAAGATACATTTAAAGAACATATGCTTATATCCGTCAGAAAAAATATTTTGCAAACATTTGACGGTTGCTATTATATATATGCATTTTCTATTTCAGAATTTTAAGGGTAGAAAAAATAGTTTGTATTAGGCCATCTTCTTTGAAACTAATGGTGTTTAATAACTTTAAGTTTTATCAATAAATATACATACTGCCATTTTGCAAGCAGCCCATGGTGACGTGCAGCAGAAAACCGATGATTGAATGGCAACAATGAATTCTAGAAGGGACATCACACCTAAAGCAACTGTTAATCCCATATGACTTTTACGCTGAAAGAAATATTATTAATGAGTTTTAAACGATCGTTTTTCTGGTATAAGATAAACTTCATTTCTGCTTTATTTAGGTTGATACTTATCATTTAATAGATTTATCCTGTGTAATTTCATACAAAAACTCAAGAAATACTGCAACTATAAGTTCGAGAAGATACATCACACTTAAAGCAGCTATCAATACCATGTGACTTTAACACTTAAATAATTTAGACTACAACTAGTTGTGTTTATTTCCTAAAATAGTAACACAGCTAATTTTGTGCAATGTCAATTTCATCATGGAACATCTTTTCCACAGTCAGGGGTTCATTAAGGGATGAAAATAAGTTTGAAATTTGTTTTACAATCTGAATAGCTATGAATTTATTTAATGAAGTTGCAGTATAAACTAATATTAGGTTAATGTCAGAAAAATATCAACTTTTTTGTATTCGGCCCAAAAAAAAAGGTTCTACCTTCCCCAGTTCTCAGCCTCATACAAAAAAAGTATATATTTTTCTGACATTGACCTAATATTGTATATGTACAAACATCCATACATTAATGAGTTATAAAAAATATTTTTTTTAATACAAGATAATGCTTCAATTTAACATGATAAAGGTAAAATAATACTCATCATTTTAATAGAACTGTACTATGAAATTACATTAAAAGGCAGGACGAATTGATTGAACTAAATATAACTTACGAGCACGTATG
This sequence comes from Mytilus edulis, assembly GCF_963676685.1. Classification (NCBI taxonomy): domain Eukaryota; kingdom Metazoa; phylum Mollusca; class Bivalvia; order Mytilida; family Mytilidae; genus Mytilus; species Mytilus edulis. Next base: position 18,226 of record NW_027268420.1, read on the forward strand.
TAGCAATCGCTGCTCCTGTCATGATAGGTACAGACAATGTTGCAGCCATAATGCTGAATACCATGAAAGCTACTTTCTAAAAGGAAAAGAACATTTCAAGTATTATATTATGGTGTTTATTTTGGTTTGATAAAAAGTAAATCAAATAAAATTTTGAACGTCAAGAAGATATTGCTTTACTTGAAGGTACGATTTTATCAGATGTCTGTTTCTTTCGATTTTTACGTCATCTTAAAATGATTGCTTAATAAATATGATGTATGATTGGTAACCTAATGTTGTGGGTATTGCTTTATTTGCTAGAATAGAACATAGAATTGGGTACATGTCCCAAACGGTATAGATATTTGATACGGAAGATAGGGACAAAGATTACAGTATTGGTATTCCAGATCCAATTACCTCCTTACCTTTTCAGATAGTTGCACTTGTACATGGTATATAGTATGTCATTATCTCATTCAAACAGTGCAAAGATCGGCGATATATTTTATTTGTAGCAAATACATCATTTGAAACACGTTTTAGTCCAAAGAGGATTTAAACGGACTTTGCTTGTCTGGAATACAAGAAAGACAATAATACATAATGAACGTATTGATGTTAAGATTTTAAAGACTTAGTGTAAAGACGAATTATAACTTACCGTTTTAATCACATTGTAATCAGTATTCCTTGCCATATACGCTGGCACTGCTCCTGTGACCAAAACCTGAATTAATACATAAAGCAGATTTGTCTAAATTGCATCAACCTTATATTTTCTTTCTCCTGAAACTTATAGACAAGTGATAATAGAGTCATATCCTCTACCGTCTGTCAATGGACTGTTTACTTAGAAGCTATGGCAACTTCAAATATTTAAATCTAAAATATCATCAACGATCTTGTTATGCATTCCTTTCAATTATAAATGTTACAAAAAAAACTCAATGCCATCTTAGTCAAGATGTTGGTTTGCCCAAACCAAATGCGTCATTTTGCACCACAACTCACTTGAGCCAAGAATACATTTGTGTCACTACTTTTTAAAATACTTATCATCATTGCCAAATTCAATTAAAAACAATAATTACATCAGTTCTTAGTCAAACATTAAAACAAAGACATAAAGCATCATCGAAAAATTTAAATCATGAATTCTTGTATTTTTACTTATAAATAATTACTAATCACTTATCCCAATATCATGTCTAATGCTGTTGTTGCTAACAATAAATATGTAAACTATTGACATGTGACTTACCCAAATAGCAGAAACTACGGCACCGGCATCTAGTCCAAGAACAACATATTTTATGTCAAAGGACGTGCCATTTGTCACACCTAAAATCAGACAAATATATTTGTATTATTTCATAGAAATAGACGATATTGTCATTAGCAAATTAAAACATAACTAAATTTCATTATCTTTTGAGGCGAGATGTATAGAGACACAGACACGTTAACTTTTATTTCTATAGAAGTCGCTCTTCACTATACTACTACCTGTCGATACATTTATTTTTGGCATTGCACAAGTCATGTCTTCTTTGACTATTAATGACGTTAAAATACTAAATCCCTGTGATGTGTTTTAGTCGATTTTAGTCTCTGATGCATGATTTTTTATTATTAATTGGTTTTGGCTTTTAACTAGCCGTCAGTAACTGCGAGTACTCTCAAATCGTATTTTCTTGTTAATTCGACCTGTTGATACTGTTTATAATGCTTTTTTGTTATTTTTTATTTATATGGATCTTGTCTGTACACCAGCATTGATTATTTGTAATATCTTCAGTTTTTCACTTATTCTTACAACATTTGTATAAACTTCAAGATTATAAAAAAACCGGTTTTTTTCTAAAGTGAACATTGATTGGTTAAATATTTCTCAGTCATGTCCTGTGTTTGAATTTGTTTGTTAGCTTTTTGGTCATGAATGTTTGTCTCTAATATTTAATTAACTGTGCATTTGTATTCAGATATCGCAGATCAAATTTATTCGTTCATTGTTTAATCATACGTTTTTTGATTGAGTTAAGTCTGCCAATTGATATTTTATCGTATGTTTTTCTTTGTTGTGATGTTATGCTATTGTTTCAGAAAAAGGGAGAAGGTTTGGATCCATTAAAACGTTTAATCCCGCTGCAAATGTTTGCACCTGTCCTAAGTCAGGAATCTGATGTACAGTAGTTGTCGTTTGTTTATGTAATATATACGTGTTTCTCGTTTCTCGTTTCTCGTTTTGTTTATATAGATTAGACCGTTGGTTTTCCCGTTTGAATGGTTTTACACTAGTAATTTTGGGGCCCTTTATAGCTTGTTGTTCGGTGTGAGCCAAGGCTCCGTGTTGAAGGCCGTACTTTAACCTATAATGGTTTACTTTAAATTTTAAATTGTTATTTGTATGGAGAGTTGTCTCATTGGCACTCACACCACATCTTCCTATATCTATGTAAAATGTGTAGCGAAAACGAAAATGAAATTGAAAGTGAAATATATATATATACATATAATAGACTCCAGAATGAGCTTTACGCAACCATACCGGCCAAAGATACATGTGTTACTCCTACCCCATTGGGAAAAATGTATGTTTAAACACATTATTTTCATGTCTTTGAAAAACAGAATTCAGAAAATGTTGGAGAAAGCAAATAATTGAAAACTCATTGCAATACATTTGAATATCATTGGTATCATTGGAATGTATATATCATATAATGATCCTAGATATTTTGTGATCAGAAAGAAAAAAAGTTAAATTAGGAATGAATATGGGGAATGTGTCAAAGAGACAACAGACCGACCAAAGAGCAGATAACAGCCGAATGCCAACAATGGGTCTCAGTACAGTGAAAACATCCCGCTTCGGCTGGCTCCTTAACAAAAATGTATACTCGTTTATAACTTACTGCCTTCTTCGACGCTCTCTCTAACTGGCTTGTCGAACTGTTTTCTGTCGATTCCAATTGAAATAAAACCTGCAATCAAACATCCAAGACCAAGTAGTATCTGTATTGCACCACGTCTCTTAATACTGGCACCCAGTCTCTCTTTCGTGGTGCCACCTTTTTGTTTGATTAAGAACATCATTTTCTACAACATATAAACACATTTATGAAGAGGAAACGATTTAGATATGTTTTCGAAAGGATTGAAAACAAACAAAAATGATATAAAGAAAAATAAAGACTCCGTTATGGGGTAAACGTCAATAACAGCAACCCCACGAAAAAATATTACACTTCAGTCATATAAGACAAGCAATTTTCAATGAAAGCCGGTTGTCGATCGGATAAGTATAAACGATAGAAAGCTATAATAAAGCTAGTACGACAAGATTTGATGATTATAATTTTGTTGTAATTTTTTATATTGTATTAAGAAGGGGAAAAACATATTACAAATTATGGTCAATGGTATTGCAATAATTTAAAAATACTGAAACAATATTGTATAACGGAAAAAAGTCTTACCTAACGTTTTCCTTGTAGTTGTGATGTAGACACGCAAAACAGCCTGAGGAAACAAAATATATAATAATTACATGTATGATTCCTTTTTATACCTGCAGCACAAATTAACCGCAATCATTCATGCTTTACTAACTGTATAGTTATATAAATGTAACATTAAATTTACATAAAAAGTTTTTGACACTGTATGTTTGAATGTTCCTAATGCAAATATAAATTAAGTTATATATAACTTGAATGTTCTTAATGCTTTATAAATTAATTTTATATAACTTGAATGTTCTTAATGCTTTATAAATTAAGTTATATACAACTTGATGTCGCTTTTAAAAATATTTTTTTCAGCGTTTACTTTTTGTATTTAAAATAACATTCAGCAAATTTCAATGTATTTAACACAACTTAAATTCATAGAGAAATACAGATGCTTGTCTATCATACAACGTAATTTGAATTTTACGTTAAGAATTTAATGTGCAGTTAAAATATACCAAGGGGGGGGGGGGGGGGGGGGGGGGGGGGGATATTGTATTCCTTCCCTATTGAACCTTCCATGATTGTCACGTTTTTCGCGCGGATGGTGAACAGATGATATATAATGTTCTAGAAAAAAGTAATAATAGTTAAACATGTTAAATAAAAAAAAGACTCTTCAATAAAAGAATCAGTTTTCTCTAAAATATTTAAACGGTGACAAAGTAGTTTATAGAAGAAAAAGTAATAAAAAAAAACAAAGAATACCGAACTCCGATAGTAAAATCCAACACGGTAAATCACTAATTTATCAAATGACAAAATGAAAAACTGAAACACATCGAACGATTAGATAACAACTGTCATAGATAAGTTTCGTGTAAAATAAGTCTATTTATGACTTGTATCAAATGTCAGTATGAACGATAATTGATGTTGTTTGCATTTTATGACAGCATTCGGATCAACTCGGCCGATTCCGTACCTTATAAGAGTAGCGGACTCACCCGGGGAATGCCGATTGTTATGACAGGTGATCAATGTCAGGTGATCAATGTTCGGTATTGGGGATGATAATCAGCATAAGTAATACGTTCAGGGAAAACATGAACTGATTAAGTCACCAAAACGGAGTTTTTGGCGACTTATTGTTTTTGTATCGTTTCTTATTATTATGGCACCCTCAACGGAGTTGGGGTGACATATTGTTATTGTTCGTTTCTTTTTTTCTTATTATTATATTTATTCTTCCACACTTTTTTGTCCATGCTATTTCTCGGAATTGGCTTGAACAATATTGATGGAACTATACCATAATGTAGACCACAACATTCTATAGTGCAGTGGGGAATGGCACCATTAAGATGGCTGCCGTTGCCATGGAAACGAAACAAATGTAAAAAAAACCGGTATTTTGTTTTGGTGAACTATTTAAATATGATTAAACTCAGAATCATTATATTTTAATACAATGTAGGTGCCCACTATATACAGGTGTTGGATGATTTTGGCACTCATTGGAACTACTATGTTGCCATGGAAACTGCTCCAAAAATTTTCAAAAATCTCAAAATGTTCCAAACTTAATGAAACTTCACAGTAACGATGAGCAACATTGGAAGATGTGGAATTTGGCGTTGGAATTTCCAAAATAGCTGTTGTTACCATGGAAACAATGCAAAAAGGTCAAAACTTTGAATTTTCACAGAACATTCCAGAACATCAATGTTAAATTTGTTCTAGAGACATTAAATGATATATTGGTATGCCTAGATGTTATGACCATATTAGGAAATTCCAAAATGGCCGCCATTGCCATGGAAACTGGACAAAAGTTTAACATTGACCGTACGGGAAAAGACATTTAAGCTGCATTTCTTGAAAAATATAATAACAATTCCACGGATATCGTAATCAGGAGTATGTGCACGTAATGCTGTACTGCTAACATGTACTAGAATATGCTAGAATAAAAATATGTATTTTATTTAACTTGCTTCTTTTCTTTTCTATACAAAAATCGTGCTTTTAAGAGAAAATCGCCACCGACAGAAGGAGAAACACTCAGAGTTCATATTACTGACATTTCTGCACTTGCGTTAAAGTACATATCCGTGAATGACACACCTGTTAAAATCTACACATTAGCTGAAATCAATCGATAAACATGTAATTAAATTGTACACGATAAGTGACATGTATTGTGTGATACGCGAGCTATTGATGAATAAATTAAACAGTTAGTACGCCGCTCCGTCAATATGTACACGTGTTGTCTGTCCAACGTCTCCTCTAAAAAGAATATTAATATGCTAAGTCCACGATAATATACTTGAGTATCACGTGACACCACCTTCCTACTCGCGCGCGTGTCTAATTTTAGATTTAAAAGGATTCCCACACTATGTATAGAACTGAAATGTATTCTACGGAAGAGAAAAAAAGGGGGGGGGGGGGGGTTAAGAAATGCTGATTCTGTCATGTATAACAGATATGTCATTTGACTTTTGTACACTCATAAGTATTGATGCTACTGTGACAATGTGCAGTACGGGGTGCCATCCTCAGCTATTGCTAGCAATAGCAAATCTAGTTATGTCACCCGATCGACAATGTCGGGTGACATATTGCTTTTCCTCTGTTTCTTTTTCCGTATTATTATTATTATGTCACCCTGACGGAGGTCGGGTGACATATTGTTATTGTACGATTCTTTTTTTTATTATTATTATTCCACACTTTTTTGTCCAGACTATTTCTAAGAATAGGATGGACCAATTGTTATGGAACTATACCAAAATGTTAATGACCATGTGCAGAAGTGCAGTCGAGGGTTGGCATATCCAACATGGCTGCCGTTGTCATGGAAACAGAAAGAATGTAAAGATGTAATGGAACATTCTAGAACATTAGTGTTAAAGTAAATCTACGGCCATTAAATGTTATATAATGGTATAATATTATGGGGAGCACAATATGAAGCAGCAGTATAACTTTGGAATTTTCAAATGTTGCTATGGAAACTGTTCAAAAAAAGCAAAATTTTGAAAATTCTTCAAAAATGTATGAAACGTTACAGAAATGTTAACATATTAATCTAGATGCGGCATTCAACTTTGGAATTTCCAAAATGGCTGCCGTTACCATGGCTGCTGTTTAGAGGCAATTGGTGGACCAGGGTGACATCCGCTATTGCTTGCAATGGCAATTCTAGTTATTATTATTTTTCTTCCACCTAATTTTGTCCGCCCGCTTTCTCAGAGCCAAAGGAATCAATCTGAATGATGGTGCACTATAACAAGGAACCCTGACTTTCCTGTTGCTTTCCGGTATTGGAACTAAAAAAATGGCTGCCATCACCATGGAAACGGAAAAATGGTGAAAAAATATAATTTTTGAGTTAGGTGAATTGTTTGAGAATGCTTAACCTTAAAATCTTTAGATTTTAATACAATGTAGGTGCCCACTATATACTACTTTGGGATGATTTTGGCAATCATTGGAACTGCTATGTTGCCATGGATACTACACCAAAAATTTCCAAAATATGGAAATGCTCCAAATTTTATAAAACTTCACAGTAACGATGAGCAACATTGGTAGAGGTGGAATTTGGCGTTGGAATTACGAAAATGTCTGCCGTTACCATGGAAACAATGCAAAACAGGTCAAAATGGTCCAAAAACCTTAAAGTGGCATTTACTTTCTTAAAATGGTAGGTCAAATTGATCGAAACTTTGATGGTATGGTCCCTCCCATGTACCAATGTGGTATATGCCATTAAATTTTGGGAATGGTCTCTGTTGCCATAGGAACCATCACAAATGTCAAAAATTTCAAAAATTTCAAAATGCTTCAAATTTGATGAAACTTCATATGATTGTAGACTGTCAAGTCTGCATGAGACTTTTGAAGTTGGAATTTCCAAAATGGCTACCGTTGCCATGGAAACTGCAAAAATGTCAAATATTTTCGAAATGCTCCAAACTTAATGAAACTTAATATTATTGTAAACTGGCATGTATAGACGAGACTTTTGACTTTGAAATTTTCAAAATGGCTGCCGTTGCCATGGAAACGGTATAAATATGAAATACTTTAAAATGCTCTGAATATACTGAAAATTTACAAAAAGATGAATAGCCATACATATTTGTGCATTTACTGTTAAACAAGTTTGAAATGGCTGCTGCTTAGTGGCAATAGGGGGAAGGGTGACATCCGCTATTGCTTGCAATGGCAATTCTAGTTATTATTCTTATTCTTCTCTTTCTGACCCCTTAAACTGTCCTACCATTTTTTAGGAAGCAGTACAGGATGGAAAAATTATATTTATTCTGGGTATAGGTCTGCATCATGGGGGTTGCAGAACCCAATGTCCATGATACCAGGGTGTCATCTTGGCATAATTAGGGGGGCTCAAAGATGGGTGGGGTCAATTTTTTTTTGCATTTCATCAATTTTCTGCTGTAAATAGAGTAGATGGTATTATATTTTCTTTTATGAATATTTAGAGACACATGTCAGCTTCAACTTGGAACTAATTTTATTTCAGTAGGGGGTCTCCTTGGCATAATTTTAGGGGGGTGAATTTTTATGGAACATTCCAGAACATCAATGTCAAATTAGTTCTAGAGACATTAAATGGTACATGCTTGTATATAATTATGGAGGGAACACATTACAGTGGGGGTTGGACTTTGGAATATTCAAAATGGCCCCCGTTACCATGGAAACAGCAAAAATATGAAAAACTTCAAAATGCTTCAAAATTATTGAAACTTATAGCAAATGTTGCCTAATGTATGTAGACTAAACTTTTGAGTATGGAATTTTCAAAATGGCCGCCGTTGCCATGGAAACAGCAAAAATGTCCAAAAATTTCAAAATGCTTCAAAATTCATACAACTTAAAACAAATGTTGCCTACCATATGTGGACATTACTTTTGACCTAAAAATTTCCAAAATGGCCGCCGTAACCATGGAAACGGCAAAAATGTTAAAATATCAAAATCCATTTGATTTAATGAAACTTTACACATAGGTAATTTGGCATCATTGATACCCCAGAACAAACGATTTGGGGTCCGTTTTGGTGACTTTTGTGTTAGCATCCTAACACAGGATTACTTGTTTAAATTTGTCTGTCTCTGCAATCAGAAACTAGAGTTAATTATTTGATAAATAGTCATTTTTTTTTAAATTTTAAAACGGAGTTTTCTTCTTAACCCTCAAATGTACTGTGTATAAAACATGTAGATAGATTGATTATTATGAAAGTAAGGTCTGCGGTATCAAAAAAAAAATATACGAACTTCTGTACATGTATTATGAATAATAATAATAAAAAAATATGTTGGTTTTAGTTTACATGTAAATAATACTTAAATTTATTTGGCAATAACATCGATGTATGTGCGGTGTGTGGACTGAGTGTGCACGGGTTTAATATTATCAAAGATTGGGTGGTGACTAATCACACGCACGTTTAAAGTTAAATGTAAATTGTCTTTTACACAAATGTTTCTGAATTCTTTTATTTCATATAGTGAAACTGTATTAAACGTATTTTATTTAATGTGTTGATTGTGCAGTACCATGCAGTGTCTTTTGTTCTGATATGGACTTTATATTTTAGTTTAGATACAGTGGGCATATTTTCATTTTGATAAACAGTTTGAGGTGGTCACTACGCTAATCAGTATCCAAATATTCATTTTTCATTCGTTTTATTGTTTTCAGTAGGAGGTAGGTGACTTTTGGCGACAAAGCGCATATAATTGTATATGTTCAATTTGAGCAAATAGATATTTAATACTTGTTCAAGTCCATGAAGAATGAAAGGTGTTGCACAGAGGAATATTAAAATACTGCAAGGAGTACAGATATACGTCAAACTCATTTTAACTGATTATGTATGGTCCTTAAATACAAAGTTACACAGCTTTATTTCCTGTTATGATAATTTCCCTGGTATACACTAAGTCTTTAAACCAAGAGTTACAAATGTAAAGTTTAAACCATCCCTATTCCTCCAAAAATGGGACAGACGCCATCATGAAATAGCTTGACCGTTGTGGAATATCTGTTCTACATATATATTACGACAGATATGTTCACAATTGTCGAAACCACAACGCCCTCTACTTTCCGCCGAGAATTCGACCTACCGAGATATACTTATCATCGGGTTTGTATTTACATTATCCACACGACAGAAGCCAGTTAGTAACAGTATCTTCTTACCATATCGAAGTTTCTAAGATTACCCCCAGGATCATTGGTGTTGTTTGTGTTGCTCAGCCGTAAGTTATCTCTATTTTGTTTTGATAAAACTGTAGTTTGTATTTTGATCGTGTTTCGTGTTTTGACATATGGCGTTGTAAGTTTGTTATCGACTTATGACTTTGAACATTCATTTGATATATTTCGTCTCTTATTTTTACCAATGATTCGGTATTTTCAGGTAAATTTGATATTGCAAAAAACATTATTGTTAAAATATGACAAGCCTTATTGTACTGATTACTTTGTTTACTTGTCGATAGATAAGATAAATATGAATGCTTAAGAAGAGCTATTTGACCAAAACAAACCTTAAAACAAAGTATTACCAAATCAATCTAAAGTCATCTTTGACTGAGAGAATTGAATTGCTTAATATCTAATTAATCTATTAATTTACAATTAGACAAATTAAAAACGGCTTGTTATAAATCTGTAGAGTACAGAAGTACTGACTACTGAGCTGATGCTAGACACAGGGACTAAAATTCAACCAGCAGCTGTATACTCAGTACTGTAAAAATAAAAGCAATACTTTATTACGTAAATATGCAATGTATAACGTGTGATCGTGTATTAATTTGCATACAGAACCAAAACATATATATATAAGGAGGCGATGAACTTATCTATGTTTTCTATAGATTCCAGTGCTGCAGATATAGTTTGTCATATATTTTCTTTTCTTTCCGTTCTTACAAGTTTTGTCATAAAAGAGTTGACTAATGTTATTGAAAAAAAAGTGCACGGCCAATAATGCAAATTTCATTTTAAGTGCGATTTACATGCACAACATCAATGTTAATACATGTCTTTGAAATCTCTGAAAAAAGGATATAACTGTCAATATATACTTTTCGATATCGTTTTTACATGCACACGAAAGAAAACATTTACATAAAGAGGATATGACCTAATCAAAGTTTCACTTAATTGTTGAATTCACCAAATAAGATCAAAAAACATTGTTCGATAAATAAACTTTAAAAAAGTCTTTGTAATTCTGATATTAAGGAATGAAACTTATGAAGCCATACTAAAACATGGGAAAACATTTAACTTAAGTGCACAGGCAGTGGAGAAAACAGGAAAATACAAACCCACGCAACTTAATATGAATTTAAATGTAATTTCAAAATGTATAATTGGCACAAATAAAACATGCCTTAAAATTTTCCTTTCCTGTCCTGGTATTGCATGATATGATTTGATAGAATTGCACTAGAAAGGAACAATTACGGGCAGATTACTCCGTAATTGGTTATCATTCTAACTAAAAGTCTCGAATTACCAGACACGCAGAAACGAAACTGGAAATTTTTATTTTAATAAAAATGATTAATTACTGAGAAAGAAATTAATTTGTTGCAAGATTTATTACGACTTAAAATACCGATATCCCGATATCGTCAGGTAAATATGCTAAATTATGTTGTTCAGTTATCATTTCAGCAAGTATGGACGAGACAGCGATCTCATGGTTATATTCATTATCTACACCAGAAGAACAAGAAGATTTTGGTGGCATGACTGTATTGGTTCCGAGAAATCTATGTATTATTCAGAAATAGAATACAATGTTGACGTTATTACTGATAACGTAGTAAGATCGCGGTATGAACGTACAATAATCGCAGTAAAAGCGTGGTAATGTCGTGTTTCAATCGGATAAGTCGTGGTATGGTCGTTGTGAGAACGTGATGAGCGTAGAAAGATCTTGATAAGCGCAGTGAGGTCATAGAATAAGCGCGGTGACAACTAGGTTGGTCCCCTCTATAAAATTTCCAGTATGCCTTTGGAATTTACAAATATTAACTGTCAAGAATTTCAATAACGCCGGGAAACAGACTAGGTGACAACGTAATATAATCGTAGCGGGATCGTTATATATAGAAGCGTAATGAGGACGTAGTAGCATCGTGAAAGCAACGAAAATTTACATTTTCATGCCGCTCATTCCGCGACCTCACCACGATCTGAATTTATTTTAGATCGCGGTGAGCGTAGTGCGATCGTGGTCTAGTGTGACTGGGACTTAACCCGCCAAACCGAAGGTCCACAGCAAAAAAAAAAGAGAAGTGTCAAAATAGTATTGAGAAGGTACACTAAATAAATGGTTTACAATGTATATAAACAGACTCAGCTAACAAACAAGCCTCCCTAGTGTCCATAAAGGATATAATTAGAGATCTGCTGAAGTCAGCTCTCTGGAAAACCAAAAGAAAAATCTGCCACAAAACTCTCCCCCTGCTATTAAAAGAGGTCAGAGTTTAAAAAATCCTTTCTCGTAAAAGTTGCCTCTCGACCTAGATCTAATGAACACGATTTAAATAACTCGAGGGGGATGGATTAGTCAACCAAAACTGTGAAGTAACGCATTTATCACTAGCTATATAGCTAAGCGTTTATAATTTAAAAAAAACTGTTATAGGTAAAATAAATGATAATTAAATACTATTATAGGCTACACGCGCCGATCTACAGGCCACCAGCATATACATGGACCAAGGAATATTACATACTTGCGACGAAATAACAACTGAACCAAGATGACCAAGATGTCCGATACCACCTTAACATCTATAAATGATAGCAGATATAAATGATAGTAGAAGAAATGTACCACGGGCGCCGATCTTAAAGGAACTTGCTAGGAATTTATAACCATGCTATTAAACAGACTAACTACTGCTGACGATCCAACAAGTATATAGAGTCACCTAATAATTTACAACAAGGGAGCAATTTTTGACAATTTTATTTTCCATAGCGGCGACCATAATCTTCCTATTGTTACCGACGCGCTAGGAAGTAGTAACCCCCTTATGAAAAGAGAAACATTGCTGCAATCTTGCGGCAAGGTTGCAGCAACCTTGCGGCAATCTTTTTAGTTCGCCAGAAGACCTGAAAGTTGTTCACCAGTGTTCACCGCTAGCAGCGACCTTTCGGCAAACATATGTCAAAGTTTGATGTAAGGTTGCCACAAACTCTTAACTTTCTTAAATTTGAAGGAACTTTGTAAACAAACTTTAAAGCAGTCCTAAAGTTTGCTGGAACTTCGCCGCAAACTTTATGGCATACTGAGCATGCTCTCTGCACTAAAATCAGACTTCCTGCTTCTTTGAATTTGAAATGGGAGGGATGTTTAAATGTTGGTGTTTTCATGTAAAAAGTAAATGGATGTTATATATGATAGATGTCTGAGTTGTATATGATTCAATTAGTTCCTGGAACAGGCCATGCATCATTGATCATCTCTTTGTAAGTTAATTTAGACATTTTTGCATGTTAATTTGCTATTATTGGTACAAAATTTATGTCAAAGAACCCCTATTTTGAAATAACAATTGTGTTACACTCATATTGCCCTTAGAGAATATCATTACAGTTGTAATCTTAAACTTTGTGGATAATGATGTTTTGCAGGAAAGGTTTTCAAAACAATTTGTAATTCTTTATTGTTTAATCACATTTGTAAGATTTGATTTTATGCTTAATGTTGTAATGCCTTAATCATGTTAATCCCAGTTTCTTTATAATTGGCCTTATAAAGACAGATCTGTTTTTGATTTTTTCATACATACGAACCTGTTAAGAAATGAATCAGCTCATTCTGAATTATGCACTGAGTAAATTAATAAATATACATGTACCTACATTGTTTTTATTGTGGTCACAACTTTTATTTCTCTCTATCACATTTCTTTAAAAATGTAATTTGATCAGAAGGTGAGCAGGTAAATATCAGTTATTGGTCATAATAGTAATGCAATTTAAATTTTGATCCACATATGTATCATTTTGAATAAGACGTACAGTTTTGAAAAAGAATTAACAAATAAAGGTAGTCTTGCATGCATAGGGCATCATTATCACTTGATTTGCCAGAAGTTCACCGCAAACTATATAAGGCTTTGAAAGTTTGCCGGAAGTTCACCACAAAAATCGCCAGAAGTTCACCACAAACTATATAAGGCTATCAAACTTTGCGGCAAGTCTGCCGCAACCTTCATTTGCATGGTAAAAAGTCACTTTGAAGTTGCCGCAAACTATTTGCAGCAACCTTACCGCAGTGTTTGCGGCAGACCTGCCGCAATAGTTCGCCAGAAGGCTGATTTTTCAGTAAGGGGGCCTCCAACAATGGCCAGGCTGGAAGAGAAGCCTTGCGAAGTGGTAGGAACCATGGGAAGTTCGTCCAATTAGATACCAAGCCTTTACAACAATTTCATGTATCATAATAGTAAAACGAACTCAAGTTACATTGTAAACAAACTTTAATTTTCTTAATTTTCTATATTTATCTTTATATCTATTTATAACTCTGTATTGCTAATTTCACTTTTCATTGTTTCTCTCACCATGACGACGTCAAATTTCACCACTTTGAGTACTTCAGGGATTAATTTCTGTATAAAAATTGTCCTGATGAAGCCTGCCATGCAGGCGAAACATGTAGACCATAGCAAATAAAATTGCAGACCATTCGAAGTGTTGTTGTCAATTTTGGGTATTATTATAGGAACAGTTAAAAAAATAATTTCTTAACTTAAAACGGTTACAAGATAACTAAAATAATCACTATAAATAAAAGTACACATACACCTTGCTCAGGTCTCTAACTTTTTGTTCTGTTTCTGTTTAACCATTCTGCTCCCCGGAAATAGACCCTGACAGCACCTGTACTTCCTCTAGCTGTTTTATGTACTCTCCGAGTTGATGTTTTCTTAACTCTGACGTTGGGCGCTTTAACGGAGAACTAGTGTTAAATGTGAAGTTCTTGAGAATAAGAGAGATCCGATTGAAACACGACATTACCACGCTTTTACTGCGATTATTGTACGTTCATACCGCGATCTTACTACGTTATCAGTAATTACGTCAACATTGTATTCCATATCAATACAATTCCATTCCTTCTATTTCTGAATAATACATAGATTTCTCGGAACCAATACAGTCATGCCACCAAAATCTTCTAGAACACGTGGGCGTGGTGGTAGGGGTTGATGTAGAGGCAGAGGGAGCTCTGATAGAAACGAATCCTGATCAAACAGCGATTTCGGACCGACCAATCCAATCTAAATTACAACCTTTTTCTGGTCCATAAAGCTCAAATTACGATATTTTAGTGAACGATAGCAGAGATGACACAGATGTGTCAATAGATATAGGAATATGTGGTATGAGTGCCAATAAGACAACTCTCCATCCAAGTAACAATTTATAAAAGTAAACCATTATATAGACCACAAGGTACGGCCTTCAACACGGAGTTTTGGCTCACACTGAACAGCAAGCTATAACGGCCCCCAAACATTACTATAGTGTAAAACCATTCAAACGGAAAAACCAACAGTCTAATTTATATAAACGAGAAGCATGGTTGGGCCGTTAAAGAAAATGGACAAGAACTACATACAGACAAACATAACCTGGAGATATATAATATATTTCATGTGAAAATGACAGTCGTGATATGAACGTAGTCAGGTCGTAAGAAGAGCGTGACGAGGACGGCAAGGGCGTGCTAGAATCGTACTATGGTCTTGAACAGAATGGTGTAAACGTGGTATAGTCGTAGTGAACGCAATGAGAACGTGATGGTCGTAGTGAGATCGTAATAACGTCGCTGTGAGATTGTACTTACAGTCTATCCGAATAGCATCACGCTCTCGCTACGATGGTACAGCCACCTTTGCGATCTTACTACGAACTTAGTGCGATCTCAATACGCTTCTACTACGACCTGATTTCGCCACGACCGCACCACGATTGTTTTGAACATGTTCAAAGTTGGCCACGCTTATCACGATCTTGAAGACCTCACCACGATCGTGATACGACCTTACTAGTACTGCGATCTACACGATCGTACTACGATCATCAAAGTTTGCATTTTTTTCACAGATCGTAGTGCGATCGTGGCCTAGTGGGACTGCGGTATTAATTGTTTGCAATTACATTTTTAGAATTTATACCTTGATAATTCTTGTAATTGGTTCTTTATTTGAAATATAATTGTGTTGTGTGATACCATAATTATCATAAGCCTAATAAAATGTTTTTGTGATACATGTATTTTCATGATTTCGAAAGTAATTTGGAAATTTTTATTTTAATAAAAATGATTAATTATTGAGAAAGAATTTAATTTGTTGCAAAGATTTATTCTTCTTCACTGTTTCGAAACAGTTTACCAAAGTTCTGTTATACGTTTTATGATTTAAAAATCAGTTAAAATATACTCACTTGCATTTTACCTGTCACATACCTGCAATTTTCACTTTATAAAGATTCATACCTGTCAACCTGTGACGATGAAAATGCAGGTCATGACCTGCATTGAAGAATCAAATCTCAGGTCATAACGCGTACGAACTTTTTCGAGCTGAATTTCAGTATTTATGGTACATTTTCTTATAATGTATATCAAAGATACTAAAACATCAATGCATGTTCACTTAGTCATTTTTAATCTTATTTATTATTATTTCATTACACTTTTAAAGATTTTTATAAACTTGTGTATCACAGTCTTATGTCCTTTACTTTTTTGTCATCATCTAAAATTTATTTTTCAAAAGTAATTTTAAAATGAGACAACTAGGCTTTAAACATACCATGTAGAGATATTATATGTATGAACATTCATCCCTCGATACAACAATTGAAGTTTTTAACGACCTTGACTGGCTATACAGCCCTTGCACGGTCGGGTATCCCTCAATTGACAAGGAAATTAGACTATGATAAAATATAGTAATACAGTTAAAGAAAGTATAAATATAAAAAATAATTTTCAACTTTTTTTTAAAAATTGTATAAAGGTATAAAAATAATAAAAAGTTATTTTTCTATATGTATTTGAATTTTATATTATTATGATTTAATCTTTTTCACCCATAAAACGTAAATATAAGGAATAATTTTGAATGGTGATAAATAAGGGGAAGTAACTCTTAGTTGAAATATCTTTGTAAAACAACAGGGCAATTTATTTACGACCTAAAGCTATAAAGGTAATTGGTGTTAATCAACAGTGTGTTTGACACCAAAGCTGTCAAGTGAAGCCATGCACTTAATGGGTCACTTAATTTGACAGTTTACATAGCTAGATGAACTGCATGAACTGGGCATAGGACATTTGAGCGAAAAAGAAAAAAGCACATAGGGTCATTTGAGCGCCGACTTCATAGGACATTTGAGCGCCGGGATATTAACCTTACCTGAGTTTTCAGACAGGACATTTGAGCGAAATTTTCCCTGATAATTTTACACGAATTAAGATTTTTTTTTAAAAGTAAGAAAAAAAAGTAAGATTTAGTTATAAATATTTTTTATTTTATTTCACACCCGAGTAATTCGACCGGTTCTGGCTGGTTTATGTAAGTGAAATCCTAAGTTGATCTCTATTTACCAATCAATTCTACTA
>NW_027268421.1:0-16561 GCF_963676685.1 Mytilus edulis
TGTATTTTTTGTCCAATCACACTGTTTAGATACATTTACCTAAGTAGGGTACACAAAAGAGCAACCTAAATTCTGGAATGCAAATACTACCGTGCCACCTTAACCAAGACATAACAAACTTGATACCAGTCATGACACCTATGATGCATAAACTTCTTACTTTGGAACATATTACAATAAAGAATACTAGTCTGCACTCATTTCTTATAAAAAAAAATGAAACATTACATCCCTACCCCATCTGGCAGATTTTCACTTTTTTTCATCTTACCATTTTTACTTAAGAAGTGAACAAAACCCAAATATATGATGTTTCAAATCAACACAGAAGTCAAACATGGTGATTTAGGAGGAATTATTGGATTGCCAACTCTGTTTATGGTTAATCTGAGTAAAAGAAACAGTTTAATCACCAAATCATGAAAACTGATATTAAAGTCCATTCCACATTTTACAGCATGCCTTACATTACTTTAAACATTTTCAGATTATGAGGGCAATACAACAAGAGTCTTTAGATTGCAGTTAACTATTATTCCGTAACCTGTTTGACAATACATGTACTAGAATACATCTCTAAGTTGACTGTTTGTCTATTTCTCATGTATGCATTAAGTTAAATTATGTCCCCTTACATAATCAATTTGCATTTATTGTGCTTTTCACTGTCAGAAAATCTTAACAACTAATGGTATTTGCATAGAAAATGAATAAACCATTTAATCTTGCTGATATAGCATCATAAATACATTCTTTGTCAAAAATAATGTCTATTTAATGTACAGAAACCCCTATTTCTATCTCTATTTCATAACAATATGAGAGCTAAATGAATAAGAAAGGACCCCTTAACCACTTACTGGTTCCCCAAAAGCTCCTACTGGTGTCATGTAACATCAGAACTACTAATTAAACCTTAAGAAAGCTAGTATAGCTGTACTTATGTTGAAAAAAATAAGAAATTATGCAATTTATTTATTTCGGTGAAAATAATAGGATGAACATGCAACCGTAGAATGTCGCGTCTCAAATTTCAGTGGTTGCACATGTGTCAGACACTGCAAAAAGTTTAAAGCGAGCATTTATAATTAAAAATGTTTTGCAAGTTACATAAAAATAATGAAGTTCTACTTTCTATGAAAATTTTTACACTATTACCTACAGATCAGGCAAAATTTGCTGAATCAGCAATTTTTACTCTCAGGGGTGGAATTTAAGGCTTGTTTTATCATAGTTGCCCTTAATCAACTTTTTATTGATAAACTTACAAATTGCATAGGTAAAAAAAGTTCCTTCATTGATTTAGTGTAAAAATATATATCCCCCTTAAGGTGGCACGGTAGTATTTCCTGGCCCATAGGGATAATGATAGCCTTTTTAGAATTTTCACCACTTTCTAACACTGCAAAAAAATCTACATTCACACTTAACTGAAGTACTTTCATTTTACTATTCAGAAATGAATTTGAATATGTATCATGACCGTTTACTTTTTTTGCTATTTTTAGAAACCTAAGGCCACTAGTAATTTTAGGTCTTTTATGGTGCAGTGAATACAAAATTTAAAAAAATTCTCAAAAATTCATTTTCATCTGTATGTAAAATTATTTCATATTTTTCTACACCTGATTCATCCCTCAGTTTGGGAAAGTATGTTCAGTTGATACTGTATTTTTTGTCCAATCACACTGTTTAGATACATTTACCTAAGTAGGGTACACAAAAGAGCAACCTAAATTCTGGAATGCAAATACTACCGTGCCACCTTAACCAAGACATAACAAACTTGATACCAGTCATGACACCTATGATGCATAAACTTCTTACTTTGGAACATATTACAATAAAGAATACTAGTCTGCACTCATTTCTTATAAAAAAAAATGAAACATTACATCCCTACCCCATCTGGCAGATTTTCACTTTTTTTCATCTTACCATTTTTACTTAAGAAGTGAACAAAACCCAAATATATGATGTTTCAAATCAACACAGAAGTCAAACATGGTGATTTAGGAGGAATTATTGGATTGCCAACTCTGTTTATGGTTAATCTGAGTAAAAGAAACAGTTTAATCACCAAATCATGAAAACTGATATTAAAGTCCATTCCACATTTTACAGCATGCCTTACATTACTTTAAACATTTTCAGATTATGAGGGCAATACAACAAGAGTCTTTAGATTGCAGTTAACTATTATTCCGTAACCTGTTTGACAATACATGTACTAGAATACATCTCTAAGTTGACTGTTTGTCTATTTCTCATGTATGCATTAAGTTAAATTATGTCCCCTTACATAATCAATTTGCATTTATTGTGCTTTTCACTGTCAGAAAATCTTAACAACTAATGGTATTTGCATAGAAAATGAATAAACCATTTAATCTTGCTGATATAGCATCATAAATACATTCTTTGTCAAAAATAATGTCTATTTAATGTACAGAAACCCCTATTTCTATCTCTATTTCATAACAATATGAGAGCTAAATGAATAAGAAAGGACCCCTTAACCACTTACTGGTTCCCCAAAAGCTCCTACTGGTGTCATGTAACATCAGAACTACTAATTAAACCTTAAGAAAGCTAGTATAGCTGTACTTATGTTGAAAAAAATAAGAAATTATGCAATTTATTTATTTCGGTGAAAATAATAGGATGAACATGCAACCGTAGAATGTCGCGTCTCAAATTTCAGTGGTTGCACATGTGTCAGACACTGCAAAAAGTTAAAGCGAGCATTTATAATTAAAAATGTTTTGCAAGTTACATAAAAATAATGAAGTTCTACTTTCTATGAAAATTTTTACACTATTACCTACAGATCAGGCAAAATTTGCTGAATCAGCAATTTTTACTCTCAGGGGTGGAATTTAAGGCTTGTTTTATCATAGTTGCCCCTTAATCAACTTTTTATTGATAAACTTACAAATTGCATAGGTAAAAAAAGTTCCTTCATTGATTTAGTGTAAAAATATATATCCCCCTTAACCAAGACATAACAAACTTGATACCAGTCATGACACCTATGATGCATAAACTTCTTACTTTGGAACATATTACAATAAAGAATACTAGTCTGCACTCATTTCTTATAAAAAAAAATGAAACATTACATCCCTACCCCATCTGGCAGATTTTCACTTTTTTTCATCTTACCATTTTTACTTAAGAAGTGAACAAAACCCAAATATATGATGTTTCAAATCAACACAGAAGTCAAACATGGTGATTTAGGAGGAATTATTGGATTGCCAACTCTGTTTATGGTTAATCTGAGTAAAAGAAACAGTTTAATCACCAAATCATGAAAACTGATATTAAAGTCCATTCCACATTTTACAGCATGCCTTACATTACTTTAAACATTTTCAGATTATGAGGGCAATACAACAAGAGTCTTTAGATTGCAGTTAACTATTATTCCGTAACCTGTTTGACAATACATGTACTAGAATACATCTCTAAGTTGACTGTTTGTCTATTTCTCATGTATGCATTAAGTTAAATTATGTCCCCTTACATAATCAATTTGCATTTATTGTGCTTTTCACTGTCAGAAAATCTTAACAACTAATGGTATTTGCATAGAAAATGAATAAACCATTTAATCTTGCTGATATAGCATCATAAATACATTCTTTGTCAAAAATAATGTCTATTTAATGTACAGAAACCCCTATTTCTATCTCTATTTCATAACAATATGAGAGCTAAATGAATAAGAAAGGACCCCTTAACCACTTACTGGTTCCCCAAAAGCTCCTACTGGTGTCATGTAACATCAGAACTACTAATTAAACCTTAAGAAAGCTAGTATAGCTGTACTTATGTTGAAAAAAATAAGAAATTATGCAATTTATTTATTTCGGTGAAAATAATAGGATGAACATGCAACCGTAGAATGTCGCGTCTCAAATTTCAGTGGTTGCACATGTGTCAGACACTGCAAAAAGTTAAAGCGAGCATTTATAATTAAAAATGTTTTGCAAGTTACATAAAAATAATGAAGTTCTACTTTCTATGAAAATTTTTACACTATTACCTACAGATCAGGCAAAATTTGCTGAATCAGCAATTTTTACTCTCAGGGGGTGGAATTTAAGGCTTGTTTTATCATAGTTGCCCTTAATCAACTTTTTATTGATAAACTTACAAATTGCATAGGTAAAAAAAGTTCCTTCATTGATTTAGTGTAAAAATATATATCCCCCTTAACCAAGACATAACAAACTTGATACCAGTCATGACACCTATGATGCATAAACTTCTTACTTTGGAACATATTACAATAAAGAATACTAGTCTGCACTCATTTCTTATAAAAAAAAATGAAACATTACATCCCTACCCCATCTGGCAGATTTTCACTTTTTTTCATCTTACCATTTTTACTTAAGAAGTGAACAAAACCCAAATATATGATGTTTCAAATCAACACAGAAGTCAAACATGGTGATTTAGGAGGAATTATTGGATTGCCAACTCTGTTTATGGTTAATCTGAGTAAAAGAAACAGTTTAATCACCAAATCATGAAAACTGATATTAAAGTCCATTCCACATTTTACAGCATGCCTTACATTACTTTAAACATTTTCAGATTATGAGGGCAATACAACAAGAGTCTTTAGATTGCAGTTAACTATTATTCCGTAACCTGTTTGACAATACATGTACTAGAATACATCTCTAAGTTGACTGTTTGTCTATTTCTCATGTATGCATTAAGTTAAATTATGTCCCCTTACATAATCAATTTGCATTTATTGTGCTTTTCACTGTCAGAAAATCTTAACAACTAATGGTATTTGCATAGAAAATGAATAAACCATTTAATCTTGCTGATATAGCATCATAAATACATTCTTTGTCAAAAATAATGTCTATTTAATGTACAGAAACCCCTATTTCTATCTCTATTTCATAACAATATGAGAGCTAAATGAATAAGAAAGGACCCCTTAACCACTTACTGGTTCCCCAAAAGCTCCTACTGGTGTCATGTAACATCAGAACTACTAATTAAACCTTAAGAAAGCTAGTATAGCTGTACTTATGTTGAAAAAAATAAGAAATTATGCAATTTATTTATTTCGGTGAAAATAATAGGATGAACATGCAACCGTAGAATGTCGCGTCTCAAATTTCAGTGGTTGCACATGTGTCAGACACTGCAAAAAGTTAAAGCGAGCATTTATAATTAAAAATGTTTTGCAAGTTACATAAAAATAATGAAGTTCTACTTTCTATGAAAATTTTTACACTATTACCTACAGATCAGGCAAAATTTGCTGAATCAGCAATTTTTACTCTCAGGGGTGGAATTTAAGGCTTGTTTTATCATAGTTGCCCTTAATCAACTTTTTATTGATAAACTTACAAATTGCATAGGTAAAAAAAGTTCCTTCATTGATTTAGTGTAAAAATATATATCCCCCTTAACCAAGACATAACAAACTTGATACCAGTCATGACACCTATGATGCATAAACTTCTTACTTTGGAACATATTACAATAAAGAATACTAGTCTGCACTCATTTCTTATAAAAAAAAATGAAACATTACATCCCTACCCCATCTGGCAGATTTTCACTTTTTTTCATCTTACCATTTTTACTTAAGAAGTGAACAAAACCCAAATATATGATGTTTCAAATCAACACAGAAGTCAAACATGGTGATTTAGGAGGAATTATTGGATTGCCAACTCTGTTTATGGTTAATCTGAGTAAAAGAAACAGTTTAATCACCAAATCATGAAAACTGATATTAAAGTCCATTCCACATTTTACAGCATGCCTTACATTACTTTAAACATTTTCAGATTATGAGGGCAATACAACAAGAGTCTTTAGATTGCAGTTAACTATTATTCCGTAACCTGTTTGACAATACATGTACTAGAATACATCTCTAAGTTGACTGTTTGTCTATTTCTCATGTATGCATTAAGTTAAATTATGTCCCCTTACATAATCAATTTGCATTTATTGTGCTTTTCACTGTCAGAAAATCTTAACAACTAATGGTATTTGCATAGAAAATGAATAAACCATTTAATCTTGCTGATATAGCATCATAAATACATTCTTTGTCAAAAATAATGTCTATTTAATGTACAGAAAACCCCTATTTCTATCTCTATTTCATAACAATATGAGAGCTAAATGAATAAGAAAGGACCCCTTAACCACTTACTGGTTCCCCAAAAGCTCCTACTGGTGTCATGTAACATCAGAACTACTAATTAAACCTTAAGAAAGCTAGTATAGCTGTACTTATGTTGAAAAAAATAAGAAATTATGCAATTTATTTATTTCGGTGAAAATAATAGGATGAACATGCAACCGTAGAATGTCGCGTCTCAAATTTCAGTGGTTGCACATGTGTCAGACACTGCAAAAAGTTAAAGCGAGCATTTATAATTAAAAATGTTTTGCAAGTTACATAAAAATAATGAAGTTCTACTTTCTATGAAAATTTTTACACTATTACCTACAGATCAGGCAAAATTTGCTGAATCAGCAATTTTTACTCTCAGGGGTGGAATTTAAGGCTTGTTTTATCATAGTTGCCCTTAATCAACTTTTTATTGATAAACTTACAAATTGCATAGGTAAAAAAAGTTCCTTCATTGATTTAGTGTAAAAATATATATCCCCCTTAAC
Organism: Mytilus edulis; assembly: GCF_963676685.1. NCBI lineage: Eukaryota > Metazoa > Mollusca > Bivalvia > Mytilida > Mytilidae > Mytilus > Mytilus edulis. The sequence continues at coordinate 6,679 of NW_027268421.1, forward strand.
CAAGACATAACAAACTTGATACCAGTCATGACACCTATGATGCATAAACTTCTTACTTTGGAACATATTACAATAAAGAATACTAGTCTGCACTCATTTCTTATAAAAAAAAATGAAACATTACATCCCTACCCCATCTGGCAGATTTTCACTTTTTTTCATCTTACCATTTTTACTTAAGAAGTGAACAAAACCCAAATATATGATGTTTCAAATCAACACAGAAGTCAAACATGGTGATTTAGGAGGAATTATTGGATTGCCAACTCTGTTTATGGTTAATCTGAGTAAAAGAAACAGTTTAATCACCAAATCATGAAAACTGATATTAAAGTCCATTCCACATTTTACAGCATGCCTTACATTACTTTAAACATTTTCAGATTATGAGGGCAATACAACAAGAGTCTTTAGATTGCAGTTAACTATTATTCCGTAACCTGTTTGACAATACATGTACTAGAATACATCTCTAAGTTGACTGTTTGTCTATTTCTCATGTATGCATTAAGTTAAATTATGTCCCCTTACATAATCAATTTGCATTTATTGTGCTTTTCACTGTCAGAAAATCTTAACAACTAATGGTATTTGCATAGAAAATGAATAAACCATTTAATCTTGCTGATATAGCATCATAAATACATTCTTTGTCAAAAATAATGTCTATTTAATGTACAGAAACCCCTATTTCTATCTCTATTTCATAACAATATGAGAGCTAAATGAATAAGAAAGGACCCCTTAACCACTTACTGGTTCCCCAAAAGCTCCTACTGGTGTCATGTAACATCAGAACTACTAATTAAACCTTAAGAAAGCTAGTATAGCTGTACTTATGTTGAAAAAAATAAGAAATTATGCAATTTATTTATTTCGGTGAAAATAATAGGATGAACATGCAACCGTAGAATGTCGCGTCTCAAATTTCAGTGGTTGCACATGTGTCAGACACTGCAAAAAGTTAAAGCGAGCATTTATAATTAAAAATGTTTTGCAAGTTACATAAAAATAATGAAGTTCTACTTTCTATGAAAATTTTTACACTATTACCTACAGATCAGGCAAAATTTGCTGAATCAGCAATTTTTACTCTCAGGGGTGGAATTTAAGGCTTGTTTTATCATAGTTGCCCTTAATCAACTTTTTATTGATAAACTTACAAATTGCATAGGTAAAAAAAGTTCCTTCATTGATTTAGTGTAAAAATATATATCCCCCTTAACCAAGACATAACAAACTTGATACCAGTCATGACACCTATGATGCATAAACTTCTTACTTTGGAACATATTACAATAAAGAATACTAGTCTGCACTCATTTCTTATAAAAAAAAATGAAACATTACATCCCTACCCCATCTGGCAGATTTTCACTTTTTTTTCATCTTACCATTTTTACTTAAGAAGTGAACAAAACCCAAATATATGATGTTTCAAATCAACACAGAAGTCAAACATGGTGATTTAGGAGGAATTATTGGATTGCCAACTCTGTTTATGGTTAATCTGAGTAAAAGAAACAGTTTAATCACCAAATCATGAAAACTGATATTAAAGTCCATTCCACATTTTACAGCATGCCTTACATTACTTTAAACATTTTCAGATTATGAGGGCAATACAACAAGAGTCTTTAGATTGCAGTTAACTATTATTCCGTAACCTGTTTGACAATACATGTACTAGAATACATCTCTAAGTTGACTGTTTGTCTATTTCTCATGTATGCATTAAGTTAAATTATGTCCCCTTACATAATCAATTTGCATTTATTGTGCTTTTCACTGTCAGAAAATCTTAACAACTAATGGTATTTGCATAGAAAATGAATAAACCATTTAATCTTGCTGATATAGCATCATAAATACATTCTTTGTCAAAAATAATGTCTATTTAATGTACAGAAACCCCTATTTCTATCTCTATTTCATAACAATATGAGAGCTAAATGAATAAGAAAGGACCCCTTAACCACTTACTGGTTCCCCAAAAGCTCCTACTGGTGTCATGTAACATCAGAACTACTAATTAAACCTTAAGAAAGCTAGTATAGCTGTACTTATGTTGAAAAAAATAAGAAATTATGCAATTTATTTATTTCGGTGAAAATAATAGGATGAACATGCAACCGTAGAATGTCGCGTCTCAAATTTCAGTGGTTGCACATGTGTCAGACACTGCAAAAAGTTAAAGCGAGCATTTATAATTAAAAATGTTTTGCAAGTTACATAAAAATAATGAAGTTCTACTTTCTATGAAAATTTTTACACTATTACCTACAGATCAGGCAAAATTTGCTGAATCAGCAATTTTTACTCTCAGGGGTGGAATTTAAGGCTTGTTTTATCATAGTTGCCCTTAATCAACTTTTTATTGATAAACTTACAAATTGCATAGGTAAAAAAAGTTCCTTCATTGATTTAGTGTAAAAATATATATCCCCCTTAACCAAGACATAACAAACTTGATACCAGTCATGACACCTATGATGCATAAACTTCTTACTTTGGAACATATTACAATAAAGAATACTAGTCTGCACTCATTTCTTATAAAAAAAAATGAAACATTACATCCCTACCCCATCTGGCAGATTTTCACTTTTTTTCATCTTACCATTTTTACTTAAGAAGTGAACAAAACCCAAATATATGATGTTTCAAATCAACACAGAAGTCAAACATGGTGATTTAGGAGGAATTATTGGATTGCCAACTCTGTTTATGGTTAATCTGAGTAAAAGAAACAGTTTAATCACCAAATCATGAAAACTGATATTAAAGTCCATTCCACATTTTACAGCATGCCTTACATTACTTTAAACATTTTCAGATTATGAGGGCAATACAACAAGAGTCTTTAGATTGCAGTTAACTATTATTCCGTAACCTGTTTGACAATACATGTACTAGAATACATCTCTAAGTTGACTGTTTGTCTATTTCTCATGTATGCATTAAGTTAAATTATGTCCCCTTACATAATCAATTTGCATTTATTGTGCTTTTCACTGTCAGAAAATCTTAACAACTAATGGTATTTGCATAGAAAATGAATAAACCATTTAATCTTGCTGATATAGCATCATAAATACATTCTTTGTCAAAAATAATGTCTATTTAATGTACAGAAACCCCTATTTCTATCTCTATTTCATAACAATATGAGAGCTAAATGAATAAGAAAGGACCCCTTAACCACTTACTGGTTCCCCAAAAGCTCCTACTGGTGTCATGTAACATCAGAACTACTAATTAAACCTTAAGAAAGCTAGTATAGCTGTACTTATGTTGAAAAAAATAAGAAATTATGCAATTTATTTATTTCGGTGAAAATAATAGGATGAACATGCAACCGTAGAATGTCGCGTCTCAAATTTCAGTGGTTGCACATGTGTCAGACACTGCAAAAAGTTAAAGCGAGCATTTATAATTAAAAATGTTTTGCAAGTTACATAAAAATAATGAAGTTCTACTTTCTATGAAAATTTTTACACTATTACCTACAGATCAGGCAAAATTTGCTGAATCAGCAATTTTTACTCTCAGGGGTGGAATTTAAGGCTTGTTTTATCATAGTTGCCCTTAATCAACTTTTTATTGATAAACTTACAAATTGCATAGGTAAAAAAAGTTCCTTCATTGATTTAGTGTAAAAATATATATCCCCCTTAACCAAGACATAACAAACTTGATACCAGTCATGACACCTATGATGCATAAACTTCTTACTTTGGAACATATTACAATAAAGAATACTAGTCTGCACTCATTTCTTATAAAAAAAAATGAAACATTACATCCCTACCCCATCTGGCAGATTTTCACTTTTTTTCATCTTACCATTTTTACTTAAGAAGTGAACAAAACCCAAATATATGATGTTTCAAATCAACACAGAAGTCAAACATGGTGATTTAGGAGGAATTATTGGATTGCCAACTCTGTTTATGGTTAATCTGAGTAAAAGAAACAGTTTAATCACCAAATCATGAAAACTGATATTAAAGTCCATTCCACATTTTACAGCATGCCTTACATTACTTTAAACATTTTCAGATTATGAGGGCAATACAACAAGAGTCTTTAGATTGCAGTTAACTATTATTCCGTAACCTGTTTGACAATACATGTACTAGAATACATCTCTAAGTTGACTGTTTGTCTATTTCTCATGTATGCATTAAGTTAAATTATGTCCCCTTACATAATCAATTTGCATTTATTGTGCTTTTCACTGTCAGAAAATCTTAACAACTAATGGTATTTGCATAGAAAATGAATAAACCATTTAATCTTGCTGATATAGCATCATAAATACATTCTTTGTCAAAAATAATGTCTATTTAATGTACAGAAACCCCTATTTCTATCTCTATTTCATAACAATATGAGAGCTAAATGAATAAGAAAGGACCCCTTAACCACTTACTGGTTCCCCAAAAGCTCCTACTGGTGTCATGTAACATCAGAACTACTAATTAAACCTTAAGAAAGCTAGTATAGCTGTACTTATGTTGAAAAAAATAAGAAATTATGCAATTTATTTATTTCGGTGAAAATAATAGGATGAACATGCAACCGTAGAATGTCGCGTCTCAAATTTCAGTGGTTGCACATGTGTCAGACACTGCAAAAAGTTAAAGCGAGCATTTATAATTAAAAATGTTTTGCAAGTTACATAAAAATAATGAAGTTCTACTTTCTATGAAAATTTTTACACTATTACCTACAGATCAGGCAAAATTTGCTGAATCAGCAATTTTTACTCTCAGGGGTGGAATTTAAGGCTTGTTTTATCATAGTTGCCCTTAATCAACTTTTTATTGATAAACTTACAAATTGCATAGGTAAAAAAAGTTCCTTCATTGATTTAGTGTAAAAATATATATCCCCCTTAACCAAGACATAACAAACTTGATACCAGTCATGACACCTATGATGCATAAACTTCTTACTTTGGAACATATTACAATAAAGAATACTAGTCTGCACTCATTTCTTATAAAAAAAAATGAAACATTACATCCCTACCCCATCTGGCAGATTTTCACTTTTTTTCATCTTACCATTTTTACTTAAGAAGTGAACAAAACCCAAATATATGATGTTTCAAATCAACACAGAAGTCAAACATGGTGATTTAGGAGGAATTATTGGATTGCCAACTCTGTTTATGGTTAATCTGAGTAAAAGAAACAGTTTAATCACCAAATCATGAAAACTGATATTAAAGTCCATTCCACATTTTACAGCATGCCTTACATTACTTTAAACATTTTCAGATTATGAGGGCAATACAACAAGAGTCTTTAGATTGCAGTTAACTATTATTCCGTAACCTGTTTGACAATACATGTACTAGAATACATCTCTAAGTTGACTGTTTGTCTATTTCTCATGTATGCATTAAGTTAAATTATGTCCCCTTACATAATCAATTTGCATTTATTGTGCTTTTCACTGTCAGAAAATCTTAACAACTAATGGTATTTGCATAGAAAATGAATAAACCATTTAATCTTGCTGATATAGCATCATAAATACATTCTTTGTCAAAAATAATGTCTATTTAATGTACAGAAACCCCTATTTCTATCTCTATTTCATAACAATATGAGAGCTAAATGAATAAGAAAGGACCCCTTAACCACTTACTGGTTCCCCAAAAGCTCCTACTGGTGTCATGTAACATCAGAACTACTAATTAAACCTTAAGAAAGCTAGTATAGCTGTACTTATGTTGAAAAAAATAAGAAATTATGCAATTTATTTATTTCGGTGAAAATAATAGGATGAACATGCAACCGTAGAATGTCGCGTCTCAAATTTCAGTGGTTGCACATGTGTCAGACACTGCAAAAAGTTAAAGCGAGCATTTATAATTAAAAATGTTTTGCAAGTTACATAAAAATAATGAAGTTCTACTTTCTATGAAAATTTTTACACTATTACCTACAGATCAGGCAAAATTTGCTGAATCAGCAATTTTTACTCTCAGGGGTGGAATTTAAGGCTTGTTTTATCATAGTTGCCCTTAATCAACTTTTTATTGATAAACTTACAAATTGCATAGGTAAAAAAAGTTCCTTCATTGATTTAGTGTAAAAATATATATCCCCCTTAACCAAGACATAACAAACTTGATACCAGTCATGACACCTATGATGCATAAACTTCTTACTTTGGAACATATTACAATAAAGAATACTAGTCTGCACTCATTTCTTATAAAAAAAAATGAAACATTACATCCCTACCCCATCTGGCAGATTTTCACTTTTTTTCATCTTACCATTTTTACTTAAGAAGTGAACAAAACCCAAATATATGATGTTTCAAATCAACACAGAAGTCAAACATGGTGATTTAGGAGGAATTATTGGATTGCCAACTCTGTTTATGGTTAATCTGAGTAAAAGAAACAGTTTAATCACCAAATCATGAAAACTGATATTAAAGTCCATTCCACATTTTACAGCATGCCTTACATTACTTTAAACATTTTCAGATTATGAGGGCAATACAACAAGAGTCTTTAGATTGCAGTTAACTATTATTCCGTAACCTGTTTGACAATACATGTACTAGAATACATCTCTAAGTTGACTGTTTGTCTATTTCTCATGTATGCATTAAGTTAAATTATGTCCCCTTACATAATCAATTTGCATTTATTGTGCTTTTCACTGTCAGAAAATCTTAACAACTAATGGTATTTGCATAGAAAATGAATAAACCATTTAATCTTGCTGATATAGCATCATAAATACATTCTTTGTCAAAAATAATGTCTATTTAATGTACAGAAACCCCTATTTCTATCTCTATTTCATAACAATATGAGAGCTAAATGAATAAGAAAGGACCCCTTAACCACTTACTGGTTCCCCAAAAGCTCCTACTGGTGTCATGTAACATCAGAACTACTAATTAAACCTTAAGAAAGCTAGTATAGCTGTACTTATGTTGAAAAAAATAAGAAATTATGCAATTTATTTATTTCGGTGAAAATAATAGGATGAACATGCAACCGTAGAATGTCGCGTCTCAAATTTCAGTGGTTGCACATGTGTCAGACACTGCAAAAAGTTAAAGCGAGCATTTATAATTAAAAATGTTTTGCAAGTTACATAAAAATAATGAAGTTCTACTTTCTATGAAAATTTTTACACTATTACCTACAGATCAGGCAAAATTTGCTGAATCAGCAATTTTTACTCTCAGGGGTGGAATTTAAGGCTTGTTTTATCATAGTTGCCCTTAATCAACTTTTTATTGATAAACTTACAAATTGCATAGGTAAAAAAAGTTCCTTCATTGATTTAGTGTAAAAATATATATCCCCCTTAACCAAGACATAACAAACTTGATACCAGTCATGACACCTATGATGCATAAACTTCTTACTTTGGAACATATTACAATAAAGAATACTAGTCTGCACTCATTTCTTATAAAAAAAAATGAAACATTACATCCCTACCCCATCTGGCAGATTTTCACTTTTTTTCATCTTACCATTTTTACTTAAGAAGTGAACAAAACCCAAATATATGATGTTTCAAATCAACACAGAAGTCAAACATGGTGATTTAGGAGGAATTATTGGATTGCCAACTCTGTTTATGGTTAATCTGAGTAAAAGAAACAGTTTAATCACCAAATCATGAAAACTGATATTAAAGTCCATTCCACATTTTACAGCATGCCTTACATTACTTTAAACATTTTCAGATTATGAGGGCAATACAACAAGAGTCTTTAGATTGCAGTTAACTATTATTCCGTAACCTGTTTGACAATACATGTACTAGAATACATCTCTAAGTTGACTGTTTGTCTATTTCTCATGTATGCATTAAGTTAAATTATGTCCCCTTACATAATCAATTTGCATTTATTGTGCTTTTCACTGTCAGAAAATCTTAACAACTAATGGTATTTGCATAGAAAATGAATAAACCATTTAATCTTGCTGATATAGCATCATAAATACATTCTTTGTCAAAAATAATGTCTATTTAATGTACAGAAACCCCTATTTCTATCTCTATTTCATAACAATATGAGAGCTAAATGAATAAGAAAGGACCCCTTAACCACTTACTGGTTCCCCAAAAGCTCCTACTGGTGTCATGTAACATCAGAACTACTAATTAAACCTTAAGAAAGCTAGTATAGCTGTACTTATGTTGAAAAAAATAAGAAATTATGCAATTTATTTATTTCGGTGAAAATAATAGGATGAACATGCAACCGTAGAATGTCGCGTCTCAAATTTCAGTGGTTGCACATGTGTCAGACACTGCAAAAAGTTAAAGCGAGCATTTATAATTAAAAATGTTTTGCAAGTTACATAAAAATAATGAAGTTCTACTTTCTATGAAAATTTTTACACTATTACCTACAGATCAGGCAAAATTTGCTGAATCAGCAATTTTTACTCTCAGGGGTGGAATTTAAGGCTTGTTTTATCATAGTTGCCCTTAATCAACTTTTTATTGATAAACTTACAAATTGCATAGGTAAAAAAAGTTCCTTCATTGATTTAGTGTAAAAATATATATCCCCCTTAACCAAGACATAACAAACTTGATACCAGTCATGACACCTATGATGCATAAACTTCTTACTTTGGAACATATTACAATAAAGAATACTAGTCTGCACTCATTTCTTATAAAAAAAAATGAAACATTACATCCCTACCCCATCTGGCAGATTTTCACTTTTTTTCATCTTACCATTTTTACTTAAGAAGTGAACAAAACCCAAATATATGATGTTTCAAATCAACACAGAAGTCAAACATGGTGATTTAGGAGGAATTATTGGATTGCCAACTCTGTTTATGGTTAATCTGAGTAAAAGAAACAGTTTAATCACCAAATCATGAAAACTGATATTAAAGTCCATTCCACATTTTACAGCATGCCTTACATTACTTTAAACATTTTCAGATTATGAGGGCAATACAACAAGAGTCTTTAGATTGCAGTTAACTATTATTCCGTAACCTGTTTGACAATACATGTACTAGAATACATCTCTAAGTTGACTGTTTGTCTATTTCTCATGTATGCATTAAGTTAAATTATGTCCCCTTACATAATCAATTTGCATTTATTGTGCTTTTCACTGTCAGAAAATCTTAACAACTAATGGTATTTGCATAGAAAATGAATAAACCATTTAATCTTGCTGATATAGCATCATAAATACATTCTTTGTCAAAAATAATGTCTATTTAATGTACAGAAACCCCTATTTCTATCTCTATTTCATAACAATATGAGAGCTAAATGAATAAGACAAGGACCCTTAACCACTTACTGGTTCCCCAAAAGCTCCTACTGGTGTCATGTAACATCAGAACTACTAATTAAACCTTAAGAAAGCTAGTATAGCTGTACTTATGTTGAAAAAAATAAGAAATTATGCAATTTATTTATTTCGGTGAAAATAATAGGATGAACATGCAACCGTAGAATGTCGCGTCTCAAATTTCAGTGGTTGCACATGTGTCAGACACTGCAAAAAGTTAAAGCGAGCATTTATAATTAAAAATGTTTTGCAAGTTACATAAAAATAATGAAGTTCTACTTTCTATGAAAATTTTTACACTATTACCTACAGATCAGGCAAAATTTGCTGAATCAGCAATTTTTACTCTCAGGGGTGGAATTTAAGGCTTGTTTTATCATAGTTGCCCTTAATCAACTTTTTATTGATAAACTTACAAATTGCATAGGTAAAAAAAGTTCCTTCATTGATTTAGTGTAAAAATATATATCCCCCTTAAGGTGGCACGGTAGTATTTCCTGGCCCATAGGGATAATGATAGCCTTTTTAGAATTTTCACCACTTTCTAACACTG
>NW_027268422.1:0-29371 GCF_963676685.1 Mytilus edulis
CTCAGAAACACTTGCCAGGGGCTCTCTAATTTTACATTTTTTGGAAGATATTTAAGGGGTAGGGCTATAATATAGCTTATACAAGCAATTTAAACTCAATGTACAACAATTTAAGACTCCCTTTTAAAGATTTTGATGGTCCTTAAAAGGACCGTTAATTTTATCTGTATCTATTTCAGCAGTAAATGAATAGAGCTATATCTTCCTTGGTTTTGGAACTTTTGGAGATCTGCTTCTGGTTAAGGAAACACTTAGTGCTCTTTTAATAGTTTCACTGTTTGAATTTCATTTTAATTAATGCTTCTTTCCTAAGTTTCATTTTTAAAAGTTCCTGCATTATTAACTTGTCTTTGTTATCTATATTCAGGTTGGTGAACTTGGACTAAAGTACATGGATCCCAGCCACCAACAGTTTCAGTGTCCAAGAGAACACACATATGAACTAGTGGGACATTTAGAGCAGTCAAAAGTACAACAACGCACAGTAGCGTTAGGCGGTCAGGAAGATCAAGGATTTCCCTTCACATCTGTTAAACTATAGGAGGTGCTGTTTGACTGGTTTTAGCTACAAGTGAGAACTTCTCTGCATCTAGCCTCTTATATTGTATTTTAAATGAACTTAGCAGACTATTTGAAGACTTTGTCTCATATTTTATACCATTGTTTATGGGGTATGCTTGTTTTGCATATGTAATTCTTTAAAACAGAAGATTTTTTAATTTTAATTGAAAAAAATAATATTTTTAATTTATTTTTAAACAAATTTTGGTTTCAACTAGATTTCCATACAAAGAATGAATTTGTCTACCTTATGCAATTTACAGAATGTAAATATCTCTTGAAATAAAAAAGTTTTGCTGATTTTTAGCATATTTTCTTCATGAATTTAAGATTTTCTCCGATCAATTTTCTGGTATTTGAGATGTTATAGATAAGGATCTATAATTCTGTAACTGTTTGATCAAATTTTTTGAAACTTTGCACAATAACTACTGAGATGTATATCTTTATTTTAAAAGTGTAGTTTTAAGTCTGGGAAAAAAAATAAAGTCTGACAGGAATAGGATCCCAGTTAGGGCAACCAGTCCGGTACCCACGAATGTAGTTCTTAAAAAAAATATATAACTTTTGTTATAAATTGTGTAGTGTTATTATTTCACTAGTTCTGTAACTGAATGTAGTTTTATTTGAAAGGGTAGGCTTTCTAGTTTGAATTTCTGTAAAAATTTTGATTGATTTAAATGTAATCTGGCGTCAGTACATAGAGTAAATTGCCTAAATTCTAGCCTTTATTCTTTCCCGGAAGTAGACAGACTGACCCTGTTGTCAATAAAAACAAAATTTTGCAACGGAATGCCGGTCATGAGGCACTGAGATTGCACTTAGACACTTCTAAATGAATGCCTAACATGAACCAGAAGTCCCAAGGTGGCTATCAAAATTATTTATTGAACAGGACCCTATGTATTTACTATGATTTTCAATGCGTTCCAATGGGGCAAATAATTGGGTCCCCGTTCCTGTCAGAGAGCATGTTTTGAACATTTTAATCTGCAATTGTCAGCTCATTTTTGAAGTTTCATGGATGAAATTTTGCTACAGGCTTCAAAATTTAATAAGGAAAACAATGGTGTAATTATTTTTAAAATTTGAATTAAACTTTTTAAATTAAATTGAAATTTAAATTTATGAAATTTAAAAAAGTTTGTTTTTCAATTTAAAGTTTAAAAGGGGGTCACAGAGAGGGTCATAGTTGTCTGTAATATGTATTCCTACACTTGCAAGTTAAAATGGAGGGATTTTTGAAAAATATCAGCAAATAGTATTAGAAAAAGTCACAGGGAAAGAAATAATAAATGTGTTATATGGGATCAGGGGACAGTGAAAGATAGAAAATGTGGGCTTATTTCTTTCTAATATCTTATTTCTGGGACCTGGAAACAGAAAATAAACCCATAGTTTCAGTTTTAGGTTTTTAATAAGTTTTTGATAAATTGTGGCTATTAAATAAATCATTTAAGTGCCACGGTTCAGGTATGAAAGTTGTGTGCGAATCCAGCTAACATTTATTTAGAGCCGCATCACATACATAGCCACATATTATTGTGTGAACTCAGAAACACTTGCCAGGGGCTCTCTAATTTTACATTTTTTGGAAGATATTTAAGGGGTAGGGCTATAATATAGCTTATACAAGCAATTTAAACTCAATGTACAACAATTTAAGACTCCCTTTTAAAGATTTTGATGGTCCTTAAAAGGACCGTTAATTTTATCTGTATCTATTTCAGCAGTAAATGAATAGAGCTATATCTTCCTTGGTTTTGGAACTTTTGGAGATCTGCTTCTGGTTAAGGAAACACTTAGTGCTCTTTTAATAGTTTCACTGTTTGAATTTCATTTTAATTAATGCTTCTTTCCTAAGTTTCATTTTTAAAAGTTCCTGCATTATTAACTTGTCTTTGTTATCTATATTCAGGTTGGTGAACTTGGACTAAAGTACATGGATCCCAGCCACCAACAGTTTCAGTGTCCAAGAGAACACACATATGAACTAGTGGGACATTTAGAGCAGTCAAAAGTACAACAACGCACAGTAGCGTTAGGCGGTCAGGAAGATCAAGGATTTCCCTTCACATCTGTTAAACTATAGGAGGTGCTGTTTGACTGGTTTTAGCTACAAGTGAGAACTTCTCTGCATCTAGCCTCTTATATTGTATTTTAAATGAACTTAGCAGACTATTTGAAGACTTTGTCTCATATTTTATACCATTGTTTATGGGGTATGCTTGTTTTGCATATGTAATTCTTTAAAACAGAAGATTTTTTAATTTTAATTGAAAAAAATAATATTTTTAATTTATTTTTAAACAAATTTTGGTTTCAACTAGATTTCCATACAAAGAATGAATTTGTCTACCTTATGCAATTTACAGAATGTAAATATCTCTTGAAATAAAAAAGTTTTGCTGATTTTTAGCATATTTTCTTCATGAATTTAAGATTTTCTCCGATCAATTTTCTGGTATTTGAGATGTTATAGATAAGGATCTATAATTCTGTAACTGTTTGATCAAATTTTTTGAAACTTTGCACAATAACTACTGAGATGTATATCTTTATTTTAAAAGTGTAGTTTTAAGTCTGGGAAAAAAAATAAAGTCTGACAGGAATAGGATCCCAGTTAGGGCAACCAGTCCGGTACCCACGAATGTAGTTCTTAAAAAAAATATATAACTTTTGTTATAAATTGTGTAGTGTTATTATTTCACTAGTTCTGTAACTGAATGTAGTTTTATTTGAAAGGGTAGGCTTTCTAGTTTGAATTTCTGTAAAAATTTTGATTGATTTAAATGTAATCTGGCGTCAGTACATAGAGTAAATTGCCTAAATTCTAGCCTTTATTCTTTCCCGGAAGTAGACAGACTGACCCTGTTGTCAATAAAAACAAAATTTTGCAACGGAATGCCGGTCATGAGGCACTGAGATTGCACTTAGACACTTCTAAATGAATGCCTAACATGAACCAGAAGTCCCAAGGTGGCTATCAAAATTATTTATTGAACAGGACCCTATGTATTTACTATGATTTTCAATGCGTTCCAATGGGGCAAATAATTGGGTCCCCGTTCCTGTCAGAGAGCATGTTTTGAACATTTTAATCTGCAATTGTCAGCTCATTTTTGAAGTTTCATGGATGAAATTTTGCTACAGGCTTCAAAATTTAATAAGGAAAACAATGGTGTAATTATTTTTAAAATTTGAATTAAACTTTTTAAATTAAATTGAAATTTAAATTTATGAAATTTAAAAAAGTTTGTTTTTCAATTTAAAGTTTAAAAGGGGGTCACAGAGAGGGTCATAGTTGTCTGTAATATGTATTCCTACACTTGCAAGTTAAAATGGAGGGATTTTTGAAAAATATCAGCAAATAGTATTAGAAAAAGTCACAGGGAAAGAAATAATAAATGTGTTATATGGGATCAGGGGACAGTGAAAGATAGAAAATGTGGGCTTATTTCTTTCTAATATCTTATTTCTGGGACCTGGAAACAGAAAATAAACCCATAGTTTCAGTTTTAGGTTTTTAATAAGTTTTTGATAAATTGTGGCTATTAAATAAATCATTTAAGTGCCACGGTTCAGGTATGAAAGTTGTGTGCGAATCCAGCTAACATTTATTTAGAGCCGCATCACATACATAGCCACATATTATTGTGTGAACTCAGAAACACTTGCCAGGGGCTCTCTAATTTTACATTTTTTGGAAGATATTTAAGGGGTAGGGCTATAATATAGCTTATACAAGCAATTTAAACTCAATGTACAACAATTTAAGACTCCCTTTTAAAGATTTTGATGGTCCTTAAAAGGACCGTTAATTTTATCTGTATCTATTTCAGCAGTAAATGAATAGAGCTATATCTTCCTTGGTTTTGGAACTTTTGGAGATCTGCTTCTGGTTAAGGAAACACTTAGTGCTCTTTTAATAGTTTCACTGTTTGAATTTCATTTTAATTAATGCTTCTTTCCTAAGTTTCATTTTTAAAAGTTCCTGCATTATTAACTTGTCTTTGTTATCTATATTCAGGTTGGTGAACTTGGACTAAAGTACATGGATCCCAGCCACCAACAGTTTCAGTGTCCAAGAGAACACACATATGAACTAGTGGGACATTTAGAGCAGTCAAAAGTACAACAACGCACAGTAGCGTTAGGCGGTCAGGAAGATCAAGGATTTCCCTTCACATCTGTTAAACTATAGGAGGTGCTGTTTGACTGGTTTTAGCTACAAGTGAGAACTTCTCTGCATCTAGCCTCTTATATTGTATTTTAAATGAACTTAGCAGACTATTTGAAGACTTTGTCTCATATTTTATACCATTGTTTATGGGGTATGCTTGTTTTGCATATGTAATTCTTTAAAACAGAAGATTTTTTAATTTTAATTGAAAAAAATAATATTTTTAATTTATTTTTAAACAAATTTTGGTTTCAACTAGATTTCCATACAAAGAATGAATTTGTCTACCTTATGCAATTTACAGAATGTAAATATCTCTTGAAATAAAAAAGTTTTGCTGATTTTTAGCATATTTTCTTCATGAATTTAAGATTTTCTCCGATCAATTTTCTGGTATTTGAGATGTTATAGATAAGGATCTATAATTCTGTAACTGTTTGATCAAATTTTTTGAAACTTTGCACAATAACTACTGAGATGTATATCTTTATTTTAAAAGTGTAGTTTTAAGTCTGGGAAAAAAAATAAAGTCTGACAGGAATAGGATCCCAGTTAGGGCAACCAGTCCGGTACCCACGAATGTAGTTCTTAAAAAAAATATATAACTTTTGTTATAAATTGTGTAGTGTTATTATTTCACTAGTTCTGTAACTGAATGTAGTTTTATTTGAAAGGGTAGGCTTTCTAGTTTGAATTTCTGTAAAAATTTTGATTGATTTAAATGTAATCTGGCGTCAGTACATAGAGTAAATTGCCTAAATTCTAGCCTTTATTCTTTCCCGGAAGTAGACAGACTGACCCTGTTGTCAATAAAAACAAAATTTTGCAACGGAATGCCGGTCATGAGGCACTGAGATTGCACTTAGACACTTCTAAATGAATGCCTAACATGAACCAGAAGTCCCAAGGTGGCTATCAAAATTATTTATTGAACAGGACCCTATGTATTTACTATGATTTTCAATGCGTTCCAATGGGGCAAATAATTGGGTCCCCGTTCCTGTCAGAGAGCATGTTTTGAACATTTTAATCTGCAATTGTCAGCTCATTTTTGAAGTTTCATGGATGAAATTTTGCTACAGGCTTCAAAATTTAATAAGGAAAACAATGGTGTAATTATTTTTAAAATTTGAATTAAACTTTTTAAATTAAATTGAAATTTAAATTTATGAAATTTAAAAAAGTTTGTTTTTCAATTTAAAGTTTAAAAGGGGGTCACAGAGAGGGTCATAGTTGTCTGTAATATGTATTCCTACACTTGCAAGTTAAAATGGAGGGATTTTTGAAAAATATCAGCAAATAGTATTAGAAAAAGTCACAGGGAAAGAAATAATAAATGTGTTATATGGGATCAGGGGACAGTGAAAGATAGAAAATGTGGGCTTATTTCTTTCTAATATCTTATTTCTGGGACCTGGAAACAGAAAATAAACCCATAGTTTCAGTTTTAGGTTTTTAATAAGTTTTTGATAAATTGTGGCTATTAAATAAATCATTTAAGTGCCACGGTTCAGGTATGAAAGTTGTGTGCGAATCCAGCTAACATTTATTTAGAGCCGCATCACATACATAGCCACATATTATTGTGTGAACTCAGAAACACTTGCCAGGGGCTCTCTAATTTTACATTTTTTGGAAGATATTTAAGGGGTAGGGCTATAATATAGCTTATACAAGCAATTTAAACTCAATGTACAACAATTTAAGACTCCCTTTTAAAGATTTTGATGGTCCTTAAAAGGACCGTTAATTTTATCTGTATCTATTTCAGCAGTAAATGAATAGAGCTATATCTTCCTTGGTTTTGGAACTTTTGGAGATCTGCTTCTGGTTAAGGAAACACTTAGTGCTCTTTTAATAGTTTCACTGTTTGAATTTCATTTTAATTAATGCTTCTTTCCTAAGTTTCATTTTTAAAAGTTCCTGCATTATTAACTTGTCTTTGTTATCTATATTCAGGTTGGTGAACTTGGACTAAAGTACATGGATCCCAGCCACCAACAGTTTCAGTGTCCAAGAGAACACACATATGAACTAGTGGGACATTTAGAGCAGTCAAAAGTACAACAACGCACAGTAGCGTTAGGCGGTCAGGAAGATCAAGGATTTCCCTTCACATCTGTTAAACTATAGGAGGTGCTGTTTGACTGGTTTTAGCTACAAGTGAGAACTTCTCTGCATCTAGCCTCTTATATTGTATTTTAAATGAACTTAGCAGACTATTTGAAGACTTTGTCTCATATTTTATACCATTGTTTATGGGGTATGCTTGTTTTGCATATGTAATTCTTTAAAACAGAAGATTTTTTAATTTTAATTGAAAAAAATAATATTTTTAATTTATTTTTAAACAAATTTTGGTTTCAACTAGATTTCCATACAAAGAATGAATTTGTCTACCTTATGCAATTTACAGAATGTAAATATCTCTTGAAATAAAAAAGTTTTGCTGATTTTTAGCATATTTTCTTCATGAATTTAAGATTTTCTCCGATCAATTTTCTGGTATTTGAGATGTTATAGATAAGGATCTATAATTCTGTAACTGTTTGATCAAATTTTTTGAAACTTTGCACAATAACTACTGAGATGTATATCTTTATTTTAAAAGTGTAGTTTTAAGTCTGGGAAAAAAAATAAAGTCTGACAGGAATAGGATCCCAGTTAGGGCAACCAGTCCGGTACCCACGAATGTAGTTCTTAAAAAAAATATATAACTTTTGTTATAAATTGTGTAGTGTTATTATTTCACTAGTTCTGTAACTGAATGTAGTTTTATTTGAAAGGGTAGGCTTTCTAGTTTGAATTTCTGTAAAAATTTTGATTGATTTAAATGTAATCTGGCGTCAGTACATAGAGTAAATTGCCTAAATTCTAGCCTTTATTCTTTCCCGGAAGTAGACAGACTGACCCTGTTGTCAATAAAAACAAAATTTTGCAACGGAATGCCGGTCATGAGGCACTGAGATTGCACTTAGACACTTCTAAATGAATGCCTAACATGAACCAGAAGTCCCAAGGTGGCTATCAAAATTATTTATTGAACAGGACCCTATGTATTTACTATGATTTTCAATGCGTTCCAATGGGGCAAATAATTGGGTCCCCGTTCCTGTCAGAGAGCATGTTTTGAACATTTTAATCTGCAATTGTCAGCTCATTTTTGAAGTTTCATGGATGAAATTTTGCTACAGGCTTCAAAATTTAATAAGGAAAACAATGGTGTAATTATTTTTAAAATTTGAATTAAACTTTTTAAATTAAATTGAAATTTAAATTTATGAAATTTAAAAAAGTTTGTTTTTCAATTTAAAGTTTAAAAGGGGGTCACAGAGAGGGTCATAGTTGTCTGTAATATGTATTCCTACACTTGCAAGTTAAAATGGAGGGATTTTTGAAAAATATCAGCAAATAGTATTAGAAAAAGTCACAGGGAAAGAAATAATAAATGTGTTATATGGGATCAGGGGACAGTGAAAGATAGAAAATGTGGGCTTATTTCTTTCTAATATCTTATTTCTGGGACCTGGAAACAGAAAATAAACCCATAGTTTCAGTTTTAGGTTTTTAATAAGTTTTTGATAAATTGTGGCTATTAAATAAATCATTTAAGTGCCACGGTTCAGGTATGAAAGTTGTGTGCGAATCCAGCTAACATTTATTTAGAGCCGCATCACATACATAGCCACATATTATTGTGTGAACTCAGAAACACTTGCCAGGGGCTCTCTAATTTTACATTTTTTGGAAGATATTTAAGGGGTAGGGCTATAATATAGCTTATACAAGCAATTTAAACTCAATGTACAACAATTTAAGACTCCCTTTTAAAGATTTTGATGGTCCTTAAAAGGACCGTTAATTTTATCTGTATCTATTTCAGCAGTAAATGAATAGAGCTATATCTTCCTTGGTTTTGGAACTTTTGGAGATCTGCTTCTGGTTAAGGAAACACTTAGTGCTCTTTTAATAGTTTCACTGTTTGAATTTCATTTTAATTAATGCTTCTTTCCTAAGTTTCATTTTTAAAAGTTCCTGCATTATTAACTTGTCTTTGTTATCTATATTCAGGTTGGTGAACTTGGACTAAAGTACATGGATCCCAGCCACCAACAGTTTCAGTGTCCAAGAGAACACACATATGAACTAGTGGGACATTTAGAGCAGTCAAAAGTACAACAACGCACAGTAGCGTTAGGCGGTCAGGAAGATCAAGGATTTCCCTTCACATCTGTTAAACTATAGGAGGTGCTGTTTGACTGGTTTTAGCTACAAGTGAGAACTTCTCTGCATCTAGCCTCTTATATTGTATTTTAAATGAACTTAGCAGACTATTTGAAGACTTTGTCTCATATTTTATACCATTGTTTATGGGGTATGCTTGTTTTGCATATGTAATTCTTTAAAACAGAAGATTTTTTAATTTTAATTGAAAAAAATAATATTTTTAATTTATTTTTAAACAAATTTTGGTTTCAACTAGATTTCCATACAAAGAATGAATTTGTCTACCTTATGCAATTTACAGAATGTAAATATCTCTTGAAATAAAAAAGTTTTGCTGATTTTTAGCATATTTTCTTCATGAATTTAAGATTTTCTCCGATCAATTTTCTGGTATTTGAGATGTTATAGATAAGGATCTATAATTCTGTAACTGTTTGATCAAATTTTTTGAAACTTTGCACAATAACTACTGAGATGTATATCTTTATTTTAAAAGTGTAGTTTTAAGTCTGGGAAAAAAAATAAAGTCTGACAGGAATAGGATCCCAGTTAGGGCAACCAGTCCGGTACCCACGAATGTAGTTCTTAAAAAAAATATATAACTTTTGTTATAAATTGTGTAGTGTTATTATTTCACTAGTTCTGTAACTGAATGTAGTTTTATTTGAAAGGGTAGGCTTTCTAGTTTGAATTTCTGTAAAAATTTTGATTGATTTAAATGTAATCTGGCGTCAGTACATAGAGTAAATTGCCTAAATTCTAGCCTTTATTCTTTCCCGGAAGTAGACAGACTGACCCTGTTGTCAATAAAAACAAAATTTTGCAACGGAATGCCGGTCATGAGGCACTGAGATTGCACTTAGACACTTCTAAATGAATGCCTAACATGAACCAGAAGTCCCAAGGTGGCTATCAAAATTATTTATTGAACAGGACCCTATGTATTTACTATGATTTTCAATGCGTTCCAATGGGGCAAATAATTGGGTCCCCGTTCCTGTCAGAGAGCATGTTTTGAACATTTTAATCTGCAATTGTCAGCTCATTTTTGAAGTTTCATGGATGAAATTTTGCTACAGGCTTCAAAATTTAATAAGGAAAACAATGGTGTAATTATTTTTAAAATTTGAATTAAACTTTTTAAATTAAATTGAAATTTAAATTTATGAAATTTAAAAAAGTTTGTTTTTCAATTTAAAGTTTAAAAGGGGGTCACAGAGAGGGTCATAGTTGTCTGTAATATGTATTCCTACACTTGCAAGTTAAAATGGAGGGATTTTTGAAAAATATCAGCAAATAGTATTAGAAAAAGTCACAGGGAAAGAAATAATAAATGTGTTATATGGGATCAGGGGACAGTGAAAGATAGAAAATGTGGGCTTATTTCTTTCTAATATCTTATTTCTGGGACCTGGAAACAGAAAATAAACCCATAGTTTCAGTTTTAGGTTTTTAATAAGTTTTTGATAAATTGTGGCTATTAAATAAATCATTTAAGTGCCACGGTTCAGGTATGAAAGTTGTGTGCGAATCCAGCTAACATTTATTTAGAGCCGCATCACATACATAGCCACATATTATTGTGTGAACTCAGAAACACTTGCCAGGGGCTCTCTAATTTTACATTTTTTGGAAGATATTTAAGGGGTAGGGCTATAATATAGCTTATACAAGCAATTTAAACTCAATGTACAACAATTTAAGACTCCCTTTTAAAGATTTTGATGGTCCTTAAAAGGACCGTTAATTTTATCTGTATCTATTTCAGCAGTAAATGAATAGAGCTATATCTTCCTTGGTTTTGGAACTTTTGGAGATCTGCTTCTGGTTAAGGAAACACTTAGTGCTCTTTTAATAGTTTCACTGTTTGAATTTCATTTTAATTAATGCTTCTTTCCTAAGTTTCATTTTTAAAAGTTCCTGCATTATTAACTTGTCTTTGTTATCTATATTCAGGTTGGTGAACTTGGACTAAAGTACATGGATCCCAGCCACCAACAGTTTCAGTGTCCAAGAGAACACACATATGAACTAGTGGGACATTTAGAGCAGTCAAAAGTACAACAACGCACAGTAGCGTTAGGCGGTCAGGAAGATCAAGGATTTCCCTTCACATCTGTTAAACTATAGGAGGTGCTGTTTGACTGGTTTTAGCTACAAGTGAGAACTTCTCTGCATCTAGCCTCTTATATTGTATTTTAAATGAACTTAGCAGACTATTTGAAGACTTTGTCTCATATTTTATACCATTGTTTATGGGGTATGCTTGTTTTGCATATGTAATTCTTTAAAACAGAAGATTTTTTAATTTTAATTGAAAAAAATAATATTTTTAATTTATTTTTAAACAAATTTTGGTTTCAACTAGATTTCCATACAAAGAATGAATTTGTCTACCTTATGCAATTTACAGAATGTAAATATCTCTTGAAATAAAAAAGTTTTGCTGATTTTTAGCATATTTTCTTCATGAATTTAAGATTTTCTCCGATCAATTTTCTGGTATTTGAGATGTTATAGATAAGGATCTATAATTCTGTAACTGTTTGATCAAATTTTTTGAAACTTTGCACAATAACTACTGAGATGTATATCTTTATTTTAAAAGTGTAGTTTTAAGTCTGGGAAAAAAAATAAAGTCTGACAGGAATAGGATCCCAGTTAGGGCAACCAGTCCGGTACCCACGAATGTAGTTCTTAAAAAAAATATATAACTTTTGTTATAAATTGTGTAGTGTTATTATTTCACTAGTTCTGTAACTGAATGTAGTTTTATTTGAAAGGGTAGGCTTTCTAGTTTGAATTTCTGTAAAAATTTTGATTGATTTAAATGTAATCTGGCGTCAGTACATAGAGTAAATTGCCTAAATTCTAGCCTTTATTCTTTCCCGGAAGTAGACAGACTGACCCTGTTGTCAATAAAAACAAAATTTTGCAACGGAATGCCGGTCATGAGGCACTGAGATTGCACTTAGACACTTCTAAATGAATGCCTAACATGAACCAGAAGTCCCAAGGTGGCTATCAAAATTATTTATTGAACAGGACCCTATGTATTTACTATGATTTTCAATGCGTTCCAATGGGGCAAATAATTGGGTCCCCGTTCCTGTCAGAGAGCATGTTTTGAACATTTTAATCTGCAATTGTCAGCTCATTTTTGAAGTTTCATGGATGAAATTTTGCTACAGGCTTCAAAATTTAATAAGGAAAACAATGGTGTAATTATTTTTAAAATTTGAATTAAACTTTTTAAATTAAATTGAAATTTAAATTTATGAAATTTAAAAAAGTTTGTTTTTCAATTTAAAGTTTAAAAGGGGGTCACAGAGAGGGTCATAGTTGTCTGTAATATGTATTCCTACACTTGCAAGTTAAAATGGAGGGATTTTTGAAAAATATCAGCAAATAGTATTAGAAAAAGTCACAGGGAAAGAAATAATAAATGTGTTATATGGGATCAGGGGACAGTGAAAGATAGAAAATGTGGGCTTATTTCTTTCTAATATCTTATTTCTGGGACCTGGAAACAGAAAATAAACCCATAGTTTCAGTTTTAGGTTTTTAATAAGTTTTTGATAAATTGTGGCTATTAAATAAATCATTTAAGTGCCACGGTTCAGGTATGAAAGTTGTGTGCGAATCCAGCTAACATTTATTTAGAGCCGCATCACATACATAGCCACATATTATTGTGTGAACTCAGAAACACTTGCCAGGGGCTCTCTAATTTTACATTTTTTGGAAGATATTTAAGGGGTAGGGCTATAATATAGCTTATACAAGCAATTTAAACTCAATGTACAACAATTTAAGACTCCCTTTTAAAGATTTTGATGGTCCTTAAAAGGACCGTTAATTTTATCTGTATCTATTTCAGCAGTAAATGAATAGAGCTATATCTTCCTTGGTTTTGGAACTTTTGGAGATCTGCTTCTGGTTAAGGAAACACTTAGTGCTCTTTTAATAGTTTCACTGTTTGAATTTCATTTTAATTAATGCTTCTTTCCTAAGTTTCATTTTTAAAAGTTCCTGCATTATTAACTTGTCTTTGTTATCTATATTCAGGTTGGTGAACTTGGACTAAAGTACATGGATCCCAGCCACCAACAGTTTCAGTGTCCAAGAGAACACACATATGAACTAGTGGGACATTTAGAGCAGTCAAAAGTACAACAACGCACAGTAGCGTTAGGCGGTCAGGAAGATCAAGGATTTCCCTTCACATCTGTTAAACTATAGGAGGTGCTGTTTGACTGGTTTTAGCTACAAGTGAGAACTTCTCTGCATCTAGCCTCTTATATTGTATTTTAAATGAACTTAGCAGACTATTTGAAGACTTTGTCTCATATTTTATACCATTGTTTATGGGGTATGCTTGTTTTGCATATGTAATTCTTTAAAACAGAAGATTTTTTAATTTTAATTGAAAAAAATAATATTTTTAATTTATTTTTAAACAAATTTTGGTTTCAACTAGATTTCCATACAAAGAATGAATTTGTCTACCTTATGCAATTTACAGAATGTAAATATCTCTTGAAATAAAAAAGTTTTGCTGATTTTTAGCATATTTTCTTCATGAATTTAAGATTTTCTCCGATCAATTTTCTGGTATTTGAGATGTTATAGATAAGGATCTATAATTCTGTAACTGTTTGATCAAATTTTTTGAAACTTTGCACAATAACTACTGAGATGTATATCTTTATTTTAAAAGTGTAGTTTTAAGTCTGGGAAAAAAAATAAAGTCTGACAGAGAGCATGTTTTGAACATTTTAATCTGCAATTGTCAGCTCATTTTTGAAGTTTCATGGATGAAATTTTGCTACAGGCTTCAAAATTTAATAAGGAAAACAATGGTGTAATTATTTTTAAAATTTGAATTAAACTTTTTAAATTAAATTGAAATTTAAATTTATGAAATTTAAAAAAGTTTGTTTTTCAATTTAAAGTTTAAAAGGGGGTCACAGAGAGGGTCATAGTTGTCTGTAATATGTATTCCTACACTTGCAAGTTAAAATGGAGGGATTTTTGAAAAATATCAGCAAATAGTATTAGAAAAAGTCACAGGGAAAGAAATAATAAATGTGTTATATGGGATCAGGGGACAGTGAAAGATAGAAAATGTGGGCTTATTTCTTTCTAATATCTTATTTCTGGGACCTGGAAACAGAAAATAAACCCATAGTTTCAGTTTTAGGTTTTTAATAAGTTTTTGATAAATTGTGGCTATTAAATAAATCATTTAAGTGCCACGGTTCAGGTATGAAAGTTGTGTGCGAATCCAGCTAACATTTATTTAGAGCCGCATCACATACATAGCCACATATTATTGTGTGAACTCAGAAACACTTGCCAGGGGCTCTCTAATTTTACATTTTTTGGAAGATATTTAAGGGGTAGGGCTATAATATAGCTTATACAAGCAATTTAAACTCAATGTACAACAATTTAAGACTCCCTTTTAAAGATTTTGATGGTCCTTAAAAGGACCGTTAATTTTATCTGTATCTATTTCAGCAGTAAATGAATAGAGCTATATCTTCCTTGGTTTTGGAACTTTTGGAGATCTGCTTCTGGTTAAGGAAACACTTAGTGCTCTTTTAATAGTTTCACTGTTTGAATTTCATTTTAATTAATGCTTCTTTCCTAAGTTTCATTTTTAAAAGTTCCTGCATTATTAACTTGTCTTTGTTATCTATATTCAGGTTGGTGAACTTGGACTAAAGTACATGGATCCCAGCCACCAACAGTTTCAGTGTCCAAGAGAACACACATATGAACTAGTGGGACATTTAGAGCAGTCAAAAGTACAACAACGCACAGTAGCGTTAGGCGGTCAGGAAGATCAAGGATTTCCCTTCACATCTGTTAAACTATAGGAGGTGCTGTTTGACTGGTTTTAGCTACAAGTGAGAACTTCTCTGCATCTAGCCTCTTATATTGTATTTTAAATGAACTTAGCAGACTATTTGAAGACTTTGTCTCATATTTTATACCATTGTTTATGGGGTATGCTTGTTTTGCATATGTAATTCTTTAAAACAGAAGATTTTTTAATTTTAATTGAAAAAAATAATATTTTTAATTTATTTTTAAACAAATTTTGGTTTCAACTAGATTTCCATACAAAGAATGAATTTGTCTACCTTATGCAATTTACAGAATGTAAATATCTCTTGAAATAAAAAAGTTTTGCTGATTTTTAGCATATTTTCTTCATGAATTTAAGATTTTCTCCGATCAATTTTCTGGTATTTGAGATGTTATAGATAAGGATCTATAATTCTGTAACTGTTTGATCAAATTTTTTGAAACTTTGCACAATAACTACTGAGATGTATATCTTTATTTTAAAAGTGTAGTTTTAAGTCTGGGAAAAAAAATAAAGTCTGACAGAGAGCATGTTTTGAACATTTTAATCTGCAATTGTCAGCTCATTTTTGAAGTTTCATGGATGAAATTTTGCTACAGGCTTCAAAATTTAATAAGGAAAACAATGGTGTAATTATTTTTAAAATTTGAATTAAACTTTTTAAATTAAATTGAAATTTAAATTTATGAAATTTAAAAAAGTTTGTTTTTCAATTTAAAGTTTAAAAGGGGGTCACAGAGAGGGTCATAGTTGTCTGTAATATGTATTCCTACACTTGCAAGTTAAAATGGAGGGATTTTTGAAAAATATCAGCAAATAGTATTAGAAAAAGTCACAGGGAAAGAAATAATAAATGTGTTATATGGGATCAGGGGACAGTGAAAGATAGAAAATGTGGGCTTATTTCTTTCTAATATCTTATTTCTGGGACCTGGAAACAGAAAATAAACCCATAGTTTCAGTTTTAGGTTTTTAATAAGTTTTTGATAAATTGTGGCTATTAAATAAATCATTTAAGTGCCACGGTTCAGGTATGAAAGTTGTGTGCGAATCCAGCTAACATTTATTTAGAGCCGCATCACATACATAGCCACATATTATTGTGTGAACTCAGAAACACTTGCCAGGGGCTCTCTAATTTTACATTTTTTGGAAGATATTTAAGGGGTAGGGCTATAATATAGCTTATACAAGCAATTTAAACTCAATGTACAACAATTTAAGACTCCCTTTTAAAGATTTTGATGGTCCTTAAAAGGACCGTTAATTTTATCTGTATCTATTTCAGCAGTAAATGAATAGAGCTATATCTTCCTTGGTTTTGGAACTTTTGGAGATCTGCTTCTGGTTAAGGAAACACTTAGTGCTCTTTTAATAGTTTCACTGTTTGAATTTCATTTTAATTAATGCTTCTTTCCTAAGTTTCATTTTTAAAAGTTCCTGCATTATTAACTTGTCTTTGTTATCTATATTCAGGTTGGTGAACTTGGACTAAAGTACATGGATCCCAGCCACCAACAGTTTCAGTGTCCAAGAGAACACACATATGAACTAGTGGGACATTTAGAGCAGTCAAAAGTACAACAACGCACAGTAGCGTTAGGCGGTCAGGAAGATCAAGGATTTCCCTTCACATCTGTTAAACTATAGGAGGTGCTGTTTGACTGGTTTTAGCTACAAGTGAGAACTTCTCTGCATCTAGCCTCTTATATTGTATTTTAAATGAACTTAGCAGACTATTTGAAGACTTTGTCTCATATTTTATACCATTGTTTATGGGGTATGCTTGTTTTGCATATGTAATTCTTTAAAACAGAAGATTTTTTAATTTTAATTGAAAAAAATAATATTTTTAATTTATTTTTAAACAAATTTTGGTTTCAACTAGATTTCCATACAAAGAATGAATTTGTCTACCTTATGCAATTTACAGAATGTAAATATCTCTTGAAATAAAAAAGTTTTGCTGATTTTTAGCATATTTTCTTCATGAATTTAAGATTTTCTCCGATCAATTTTCTGGTATTTGAGATGTTATAGATAAGGATCTATAATTCTGTAACTGTTTGATCAAATTTTTTGAAACTTTGCACAATAACTACTGAGATGTATATCTTTATTTTAAAAGTGTAGTTTTAAGTCTGGGAAAAAAAATAAAGTCTGACAGGAATAGGATCCCAGTTAGGGCAACCAGTCCGGTACCCACGAATGTAGTTCTTAAAAAAAATATATAACTTTTGTTATAAATTGTGTAGTGTTATTATTTCACTAGTTCTGTAACTGAATGTAGTTTTATTTGAAAGGGTAGGCTTTCTAGTTTGAATTTCTGTAAAAATTTTGATTGATTTAAATGTAATCTGGCGTCAGTACATAGAGTAAATTGCCTAAATTCTAGCCTTTATTCTTTCCCGGAAGTAGACAGACTGACCCTGTTGTCAATAAAAACAAAATTTTGCAACGGAATGCCGGTCATGAGGCACTGAGATTGCACTTAGACACTTCTAAATGAATGCCTAACATGAACCAGAAGTCCCAAGGTGGCTATCAAAATTATTTATTGAACAGGACCCTATGTATTTACTATGATTTTCAATGCGTTCCAATGGGGCAAATAATTGGGTCCCCGTTCCTGTCAGAGAGCATGTTTTGAACATTTTAATCTGCAATTGTCAGCTCATTTTTGAAGTTTCATGGATGAAATTTTGCTACAGGCTTCAAAATTTAATAAGGAAAACAATGGTGTAATTATTTTTAAAATTTGAATTAAACTTTTTAAATTAAATTGAAATTTAAATTTATGAAATTTAAAAAAGTTTGTTTTTCAATTTAAAGTTTAAAAGGGGGTCACAGAGAGGGTCATAGTTGTCTGTAATATGTATTCCTACACTTGCAAGTTAAAATGGAGGGATTTTTGAAAAATATCAGCAAATAGTATTAGAAAAAGTCACAGGGAAAGAAATAATAAATGTGTTATATGGGATCAGGGGACAGTGAAAGATAGAAAATGTGGGCTTATTTCTTTCTAATATCTTATTTCTGGGACCTGGAAACAGAAAATAAACCCATAGTTTCAGTTTTAGGTTTTTAATAAGTTTTTGATAAATTGTGGCTATTAAATAAATCATTTAAGTGCCACGGTTCAGGTATGAAAGTTGTGTGCGAATCCAGCTAACATTTATTTAGAGCCGCATCACATACATAGCCACATATTATTGTGTGAACTCAGAAACACTTGCCAGGGGCTCTCTAATTTTACATTTTTTGGAAGATATTTAAGGGGTAGGGCTATAATATAGCTTATACAAGCAATTTAAACTCAATGTACAACAATTTAAGACTCCCTTTTAAAGATTTTGATGGTCCTTAAAAGGACCGTTAATTTTATCTGTATCTATTTCAGCAGTAAATGAATAGAGCTATATCTTCCTTGGTTTTGGAACTTTTGGAGATCTGCTTCTGGTTAAGGAAACACTTAGTGCTCTTTTAATAGTTTCACTGTTTGAATTTCATTTTAATTAATGCTTCTTTCCTAAGTTTCATTTTTAAAAGTTCCTGCATTATTAACTTGTCTTTGTTATCTATATTCAGGTTGGTGAACTTGGACTAAAGTACATGGATCCCAGCCACCAACAGTTTCAGTGTCCAAGAGAACACACATATGAACTAGTGGGACATTTAGAGCAGTCAAAAGTACAACAACGCACAGTAGCGTTAGGCGGTCAGGAAGATCAAGGATTTCCCTTCACATCTGTTAAACTATAGGAGGTGCTGTTTGACTGGTTTTAGCTACAAGTGAGAACTTCTCTGCATCTAGCCTCTTATATTGTATTTTAAATGAACTTAGCAGACTATTTGAAGACTTTGTCTCATATTTTATACCATTGTTTATGGGGTATGCTTGTTTTGCATATGTAATTCTTTAAAACAGAAGATTTTTTAATTTTAATTGAAAAAAATAATATTTTTAATTTATTTTTAAACAAATTTTGGTTTCAACTAGATTTCCATACAAAGAATGAATTTGTCTACCTTATGCAATTTACAGAATGTAAATATCTCTTGAAATAAAAAAGTTTTGCTGATTTTTAGCATATTTTCTTCATGAATTTAAGATTTTCTCCGATCAATTTTCTGGTATTTGAGATGTTATAGATAAGGATCTATAATTCTGTAACTGTTTGATCAAATTTTTTGAAACTTTGCACAATAACTACTGAGATGTATATCTTTATTTTAAAAGTGTAGTTTTAAGTCTGGGAAAAAAAATAAAGTCTGACAGAGAGCATGTTTTGAACATTTTAATCTGCAATTGTCAGCTCATTTTTGAAGTTTCATGGATGAAATTTTGCTACAGGCTTCAAAATTTAATAAGGAAAACAATGGTGTAATTATTTTTAAAATTTGAATTAAACTTTTTAAATTAAATTGAAATTTAAATTTATGAAATTTAAAAAAGTTTGTTTTTCAATTTAAAGTTTAAAAGGGGGTCACAGAGAGGGTCATAGTTGTCTGTAATATGTATTCCTACACTTGCAAGTTAAAATGGAGGGATTTTTGAAAAATATCAGCAAATAGTATTAGAAAAAGTCACAGGGAAAGAAATAATAAATGTGTTATATGGGATCAGGGGACAGTGAAAGATAGAAAATGTGGGCTTATTTCTTTCTAATATCTTATTTCTGGGACCTGGAAACAGAAAATAAACCCATAGTTTCAGTTTTAG
This sequence comes from Mytilus edulis, assembly GCF_963676685.1. NCBI lineage: Eukaryota > Metazoa > Mollusca > Bivalvia > Mytilida > Mytilidae > Mytilus > Mytilus edulis. The sequence goes on from NW_027268422.1 coordinate 19,573, forward strand.
GTTTTTAATAAGTTTTTGATAAATTGTGGCTATTAAATAAATCATTTAAGTGCCACGGTTCAGGTATGAAAGTTGTGTGCGAATCCAGCTAACATTTATTTAGAGCCGCATCACATACATAGCCACATATTATTGTGTGAACTCAGAAACACTTGCCAGGGGCTCTCTAATTTTACATTTTTTGGAAGATATTTAAGGGGTAGGGCTATAATATAGCTTATACAAGCAATTTAAACTCAATGTACAACAATTTAAGACTCCCTTTTAAAGATTTTGATGGTCCTTAAAAGGACCGTTAATTTTATCTGTATCTATTTCAGCAGTAAATGAATAGAGCTATATCTTCCTTGGTTTTGGAACTTTTGGAGATCTGCTTCTGGTTAAGGAAACACTTAGTGCTCTTTTAATAGTTTCACTGTTTGAATTTCATTTTAATTAATGCTTCTTTCCTAAGTTTCATTTTTAAAAGTTCCTGCATTATTAACTTGTCTTTGTTATCTATATTCAGGTTGGTGAACTTGGACTAAAGTACATGGATCCCAGCCACCAACAGTTTCAGTGTCCAAGAGAACACACATATGAACTAGTGGGACATTTAGAGCAGTCAAAAGTACAACAACGCACAGTAGCGTTAGGCGGTCAGGAAGATCAAGGATTTCCCTTCACATCTGTTAAACTATAGGAGGTGCTGTTTGACTGGTTTTAGCTACAAGTGAGAACTTCTCTGCATCTAGCCTCTTATATTGTATTTTAAATGAACTTAGCAGACTATTTGAAGACTTTGTCTCATATTTTATACCATTGTTTATGGGGTATGCTTGTTTTGCATATGTAATTCTTTAAAACAGAAGATTTTTTAATTTTAATTGAAAAAAATAATATTTTTAATTTATTTTTAAACAAATTTTGGTTTCAACTAGATTTCCATACAAAGAATGAATTTGTCTACCTTATGCAATTTACAGAATGTAAATATCTCTTGAAATAAAAAAGTTTTGCTGATTTTTAGCATATTTTCTTCATGAATTTAAGATTTTCTCCGATCAATTTTCTGGTATTTGAGATGTTATAGATAAGGATCTATAATTCTGTAACTGTTTGATCAAATTTTTTGAAACTTTGCACAATAACTACTGAGATGTATATCTTTATTTTAAAAGTGTAGTTTTAAGTCTGGGAAAAAAAATAAAGTCTGACAGAGAGCATGTTTTGAACATTTTAATCTGCAATTGTCAGCTCATTTTTGAAGTTTCATGGATGAAATTTTGCTACAGGCTTCAAAATTTAATAAGGAAAACAATGGTGTAATTATTTTTAAAATTTGAATTAAACTTTTTAAATTAAATTGAAATTTAAATTTATGAAATTTAAAAAAGTTTGTTTTTCAATTTAAAGTTTAAAAGGGGGTCACAGAGAGGGTCATAGTTGTCTGTAATATGTATTCCTACACTTGCAAGTTAAAATGGAGGGATTTTTGAAAAATATCAGCAAATAGTATTAGAAAAAGTCACAGGGAAAGAAATAATAAATGTGTTATATGGGATCAGGGGACAGTGAAAGATAGAAAATGTGGGCTTATTTCTTTCTAATATCTTATTTCTGGGACCTGGAAACAGAAAATAAACCCATAGTTTCAGTTTTAGGTTTTTAATAAGTTTTTGATAAATTGTGGCTATTAAATAAATCATTTAAGTGCCACGGTTCAGGTATGAAAGTTGTGTGCGAATCCAGCTAACATTTATTTAGAGCCGCATCACATACATAGCCACATATTATTGTGTGAACTCAGAAACACTTGCCAGGGGCTCTCTAATTTTACATTTTTTGGAAGATATTTAAGGGGTAGGGCTATAATATAGCTTATACAAGCAATTTAAACTCAATGTACAACAATTTAAGACTCCCTTTTAAAGATTTTGATGGTCCTTAAAAGGACCGTTAATTTTATCTGTATCTATTTCAGCAGTAAATGAATAGAGCTATATCTTCCTTGGTTTTGGAACTTTTGGAGATCTGCTTCTGGTTAAGGAAACACTTAGTGCTCTTTTAATAGTTTCACTGTTTGAATTTCATTTTAATTAATGCTTCTTTCCTAAGTTTCATTTTTAAAAGTTCCTGCATTATTAACTTGTCTTTGTTATCTATATTCAGGTTGGTGAACTTGGACTAAAGTACATGGATCCCAGCCACCAACAGTTTCAGTGTCCAAGAGAACACACATATGAACTAGTGGGACATTTAGAGCAGTCAAAAGTACAACAACGCACAGTAGCGTTAGGCGGTCAGGAAGATCAAGGATTTCCCTTCACATCTGTTAAACTATAGGAGGTGCTGTTTGACTGGTTTTAGCTACAAGTGAGAACTTCTCTGCATCTAGCCTCTTATATTGTATTTTAAATGAACTTAGCAGACTATTTGAAGACTTTGTCTCATATTTTATACCATTGTTTATGGGGTATGCTTGTTTTGCATATGTAATTCTTTAAAACAGAAGATTTTTTAATTTTAATTGAAAAAAATAATATTTTTAATTTATTTTTAAACAAATTTTGGTTTCAACTAGATTTCCATACAAAGAATGAATTTGTCTACCTTATGCAATTTACAGAATGTAAATATCTCTTGAAATAAAAAAGTTTTGCTGATTTTTAGCATATTTTCTTCATGAATTTAAGATTTTCTCCGATCAATTTTCTGGTATTTGAGATGTTATAGATAAGGATCTATAATTCTGTAACTGTTTGATCAAATTTTTTGAAACTTTGCACAATAACTACTGAGATGTATATCTTTATTTTAAAAGTGTAGTTTTAAGTCTGGGAAAAAAAATAAAGTCTGACAGGAATAGGATCCCAGTTAGGGCAACCAGTCCGGTACCCACGAATGTAGTTCTTAAAAAAAATATATAACTTTTGTTATAAATTGTGTAGTGTTATTATTTCACTAGTTCTGTAACTGAATGTAGTTTTATTTGAAAGGGTAGGCTTTCTAGTTTGAATTTCTGTAAAAATTTTGATTGATTTAAATGTAATCTGGCGTCAGTACATAGAGTAAATTGCCTAAATTCTAGCCTTTATTCTTTCCCGGAAGTAGACAGACTGACCCTGTTGTCAATAAAAACAAAATTTTGCAACGGAATGCCGGTCATGAGGCACTGAGATTGCACTTAGACACTTCTAAATGAATGCCTAACATGAACCAGAAGTCCCAAGGTGGCTATCAAAATTATTTATTGAACAGGACCCTATGTATTTACTATGATTTTCAATGCGTTCCAATGGGGCAAATAATTGGGTCCCCGTTCCTGTCAGAGAGCATGTTTTGAACATTTTAATCTGCAATTGTCAGCTCATTTTTGAAGTTTCATGGATGAAATTTTGCTACAGGCTTCAAAATTTAATAAGGAAAACAATGGTGTAATTATTTTTAAAATTTGAATTAAACTTTTTAAATTAAATTGAAATTTAAATTTATGAAATTTAAAAAAGTTTGTTTTTCAATTTAAAGTTTAAAAGGGGGTCACAGAGAGGGTCATAGTTGTCTGTAATATGTATTCCTACACTTGCAAGTTAAAATGGAGGGATTTTTGAAAAATATCAGCAAATAGTATTAGAAAAAGTCACAGGGAAAGAAATAATAAATGTGTTATATGGGATCAGGGGACAGTGAAAGATAGAAAATGTGGGCTTATTTCTTTCTAATATCTTATTTCTGGGACCTGGAAACAGAAAATAAACCCATAGTTTCAGTTTTAGGTTTTTAATAAGTTTTTGATAAATTGTGGCTATTAAATAAATCATTTAAGTGCCACGGTTCAGGTATGAAAGTTGTGTGCGAATCCAGCTAACATTTATTTAGAGCCGCATCACATACATAGCCACATATTATTGTGTGAACTCAGAAACACTTGCCAGGGGCTCTCTAATTTTACATTTTTTGGAAGATATTTAAGGGGTAGGGCTATAATATAGCTTATACAAGCAATTTAAACTCAATGTACAACAATTTAAGACTCCCTTTTAAAGATTTTGATGGTCCTTAAAAGGACCGTTAATTTTATCTGTATCTATTTCAGCAGTAAATGAATAGAGCTATATCTTCCTTGGTTTTGGAACTTTTGGAGATCTGCTTCTGGTTAAGGAAACACTTAGTGCTCTTTTAATAGTTTCACTGTTTGAATTTCATTTTAATTAATGCTTCTTTCCTAAGTTTCATTTTTAAAAGTTCCTGCATTATTAACTTGTCTTTGTTATCTATATTCAGGTTGGTGAACTTGGACTAAAGTACATGGATCCCAGCCACCAACAGTTTCAGTGTCCAAGAGAACACACATATGAACTAGTGGGACATTTAGAGCAGTCAAAAGTACAACAACGCACAGTAGCGTTAGGCGGTCAGGAAGATCAAGGATTTCCCTTCACATCTGTTAAACTATAGGAGGTGCTGTTTGACTGGTTTTAGCTACAAGTGAGAACTTCTCTGCATCTAGCCTCTTATATTGTATTTTAAATGAACTTAGCAGACTATTTGAAGACTTTGTCTCATATTTTATACCATTGTTTATGGGGTATGCTTGTTTTGCATATGTAATTCTTTAAAACAGAAGATTTTTTAATTTTAATTGAAAAAAATAATATTTTTAATTTATTTTTAAACAAATTTTGGTTTCAACTAGATTTCCATACAAAGAATGAATTTGTCTACCTTATGCAATTTACAGAATGTAAATATCTCTTGAAATAAAAAAGTTTTGCTGATTTTTAGCATATTTTCTTCATGAATTTAAGATTTTCTCCGATCAATTTTCTGGTATTTGAGATGTTATAGATAAGGATCTATAATTCTGTAACTGTTTGATCAAATTTTTTGAAACTTTGCACAATAACTACTGAGATGTATATCTTTATTTTAAAAGTGTAGTTTTAAGTCTGGGAAAAAAAATAAAGTCTGACAGGAATAGGATCCCAGTTAGGGCAACCAGTCCGGTACCCACGAATGTAGTTCTTAAAAAAAATATATAACTTTTGTTATAAATTGTGTAGTGTTATTATTTCACTAGTTCTGTAACTGAATGTAGTTTTATTTGAAAGGGTAGGCTTTCTAGTTTGAATTTCTGTAAAAATTTTGATTGATTTAAATGTAATCTGGCGTCAGTACATAGAGTAAATTGCCTAAATTCTAGCCTTTATTCTTTCCCGGAAGTAGACAGACTGACCCTGTTGTCAATAAAAACAAAATTTTGCAACGGAATGCCGGTCATGAGGCACTGAGATTGCACTTAGACACTTCTAAATGAATGCCTAACATGAACCAGAAGTCCCAAGGTGGCTATCAAAATTATTTATTGAACAGGACCCTATGTATTTACTATGATTTTCAATGCGTTCCAATGGGGCAAATAATTGGGTCCCCGTTCCAAATCATCGTCAATTTACGACCCACTCGGAATTATTGGACCAGTGACTGTAAGAGCTAAGCTACTGATACAAACATTATGGAAAGAGGGATACGATTGGGACCAGGTGTTACCTAACAACATAGTTAAATCATGGTGTGAAATTTTAGATGACATCCGAGATGTAACTGTTAATACGAAAATCGCACGACATTATTTTAACGATCAAAATGAGAACGAAAGCAACGAGAAAATAACATTACATGTCTTTGTTGATGCCAGCCAACGCGCTTATGGAGCTAGTGCCTACTTATGTAAAGGAAACACTTCTTCTCTAGTAATTGCAAAAAACCGGATCGCTCCGCTCGCCAAAATGTCATTACCAAAGCTAGAATTGATGGCTGCAGTAATAGGAGCTCGAATCGCTAAAAACCTCACGAAAACCCTAAAACCACAACGCACAGTACTATGGAGTGACAGTCAGATCGTTCTGCACTGGATTTCGTCTTTAAAATCATTTGGAAGATTTGTTCAGAATCGTGTGCTAGAAATTAAAGAAACGACACAGCACTACGACTGGAAATACGTACCAACAGACTCAAATCCAGCCGACCTTCAAACTCGAGGAATATCATCAACGCAATTCAAGGAGTCGACTTTGTGGATGCAAGGACCGTCATGGATATCGGATGAGAACAGTTGGCCTACATGGACCCCGCAAGTTAAACAAGAGACTCTTTTGTTAACGACAACAGATGACAGCGAAAAGATAAAACCGTGTGTATTAAATGGAATTTCTAAACTAATCGATCTATCAAGATTCTCGTCATTGAAGAAGTTACTACGAGTTACATGCTTCGTGTTTAAATTGTGAATCTATGTAAAAGTAAGCGACCGTATAACTTGAGGAAATATGCTAGACACGGAAAATATATTACGAAAGTTGAAATTGACCGCGCAAATCGTACATGGATTACAAATATTCAAAATGAAAAATTCAGTAGTGAAAGGAGCAACTCGCAAACCCGTCACATTACAAGAATCTACCGTTAGTAAGACAATTGCGCGGGTTCATAGATACAGAAGGTGTTATTCGATGCGCCGGGCGCATACACAATTCACAGTTAGACGACTCCGCGAAGTTTCCAGTGTTACTACCGAAGAAAAATCAATTTACGGACTTAATTATATTGAACGCGCACCTGCAGATGTTACATTCAGGAGCTGGACAGACAATAACACAAATCCGCCAATCATATTGGATACCTTCCATTAGACAGTGCGTAAACCACATCGTACAAAAATGTGTAAAGTGCCGAAAAGTGACAGGAAAAAGTAAAAACACAAAAATACGGAACTCCGAGGAAAATTCAAAAAGGAAAATCAAAAATCAAAAGGCAAAATCAAAAGTCCAAACACATCAAACGAATGGATAACAACTGTCATATTCCTGACTTGGTACAGGCATTTTCTAATGTAGAAAATGGTGGATTGAACCTGGTTTTATAGCTAGCTAAACCTCTCACTTGTATGACAGTCGCATCAAATTCCATTACATTGTCAACGATGCATGAACAAAACAAACATACTCAAAGAGTAAAAATGTCAAAAATAGGGGTACAACAGTCAATATTGTGTTATCATCTTAATATCACTACATAAACAACAAATGTAACAAAGTAGCACAAAAAGGCATACATCAAATTTAACATTCTCATTTTGCTTTTCTTATACGGCTGAATTTATCTATGTAAAGTCTACCCATAAATGAAAGAAGGTTTTCATTACTGGTGTAAAATTGCGCGTTTGAAATTCGCACAGGTAGACATAAAAATAATTTTGTCGTATGACGGCATACATAAATGCAGACTCACGTAAAGTAGATATAACAAAAAACAGACTTACAGTAAAAATAATAAATAAAATAATGGTGTGGTTCAAAGTATGACGGGACACATAAGTACAGTTTCACGTCAAATACGGCTGAATTTATCTATGTAAAGTCTACCCATAAATGATAGAAGGTTTTCATTACTGGTGTAAAATTGCGCGTTTGAAATTCGCACAGGTAGACATAAAAATAATTTTGTCGTATGGAAAAGCGTTTCCACAGCAAATTTCACCTCCGCTACCGAAAGATAGAGTCACCGATACGATTCCGTTTACGACAACTGGTGTTGATTTCGCTGGACCACTCTTCGTTAAGGAAAATGGACTTATGAAGAAATCGTATATTTGTCTATTCACATGTGCGTGTATTCGTGCCGTACACCTAGAACTAGTTAGGGATATGACAATCGAGTCATTCAAATTAGCGTTTAGACGATTCGTTAGTAGGAAAGGAATTCCCAGTACTGTGTATTCCGACAATGCACCAACCTTTGTTTACGCTTCATATGATATTCCGAAGGAAATGAACATTCAGATTAATTGGAAATTTATTCCGAAAGCAGCACCATGGTATGGTGGATGGTGGGAGAGACTAGTTGGAATTACGAAAACGACATTGAAAAAATTGCTCGGGAAATCTCAAGTAAATTATGACGTATTACGAACAACTTTGATAGAAATTGAACGTGTAATCAACGATCGTCCGATTACATATGTGTCGTCCGACATCCGAGATTGCGAGCCGCTACCGCCGTCACATCTACTGCAGGGAAGAAGATCATCACAAGAGAACAATTCTGATTCAGAGGACAATGATTTAAATTTAGATTTCACAGAAGCAAACAAACGTTTTAATCATAAAGTAACTTTGATTGAACACTTTGCAAAACGATGGAGAATGGAATACCTCACCGGATTAAGAGAATTTCATCGCGTCGCCGGAGACCAAAGCGCACATGTGAAAATCGGTTCCGTCGTACAAATCATGGACAATTCACCGAGAATGATGTGGAAACTAGCAGTTATAGAAGATTTGATCACCGGGAATGATGGAGTAGTGAGAGCAGTCAAACTTCGGACATCAAATGGACTGATTACCACGAGACCCAATTGTGAAACTGGTGCCATTGGAAATATGAACTTTAATTGTTAAAAGTGTTTTTCAATACCCTTTTTATGAACAATACATGAACAGTAATTGCATTTTGCGGCCCCCAGAATGTTGTGAATTAGTTATAGTTTCAGTTTCGTATTGTATTTTACCGCCATTTTGACGTAACAATAGGCCCGCAATGTCGTCACTTGCCGACGTCTCTTTGTATATCTTAGACTCTAGTAAAGCATACGAAACATTGAAGATGCTTTTGTGTTTACTCGCCTTACAGTAATACTTGTCAGGTATAGTCACCTCTGCAAAGAAAACACAAAAGCCATGTGAGTACAAGGTAAATAACAATGTTTGTGACCCCAGGTTCCCATATTCATGATATAACTACACGGCAAAATTCAAAATGTAATGGGGCGAATGTTGCTACAGAAAACTATTTATTTTGTAATAGCCATACATTTACGAATTACTGTTATCGTTAGGGACAATATTCGGCTCAGAAGCGCCTTTGTGTGATTTTTCATCAATTAACTCACAAATGGACTTTAGAAGCGATGCGAGCATCTTTTCCATAGGAAACACCTAACGAGGATATAGCTCATAAGAGCGCTGGTGGTAGATTGAAGTAGATGTTCTTCTTTCAATGTATCCGTGATATATTTAGACACATCTTGGTGAATTCTAAAAGACTTAACATAGACTTTATTTTTCTTGCAGCAGATATTGCATCCCCTATATTATGTTCAGAGCTAAACTCTATACTAGTATTTGATATCCCTTGGTCCCGCTGCTTCTAATAGCAAGGTGTCATAATATCTAGTTAGTTTGTTCTATAGTTTAGCAGTTTGGTAAGCATCAGAGAAAATCTTAAGCAAAAGTGATCGGATAATGTCGAGGATGTGCTTCACGAGAAAGGCCTCTTTATAAAAGAACAGATCATCACTAACAATCGTTATCAATGAACTGACAGCAAGTTCAAATTCTTACTTTTCAGTAACTGTTTTACCTTATTGCACAGGTGTTGACTTCAATAAGTACTTAGCAATATATGCTGAAAGGTAGACTGTATTTTAAAATATATATCTGTACTCGCAATTATCTTTACCATGCCATGCATGGATAAATGATTACTAACATTAGCACACCTCAAAAACTGTCAACACGTTCAGACAACTTTGTTTCTGTCATTTTCAAGGTTGTGCTTTTACACAAAAAAATGTTTTCATATCCAAACTACAAGTAGTAAACTGAGCGCGAGATCGAATAAAAGTGTCATGTTGTGAGGATACATGTGGATCAGTTTGATCACATATATGTTTTTCGGTTGTTTCTAATTTAAAAACGCAACAATTTTAGTCTCTGATGTAAGTCTTATAACATCACTGATGATTCACAACTCTTTCGCC
>NW_027268423.1:0-29168 GCF_963676685.1 Mytilus edulis
TAGTTGGTTGTAGAAGAAAAAAACATGTAGCAAAGTTGTTCATATTCAAAGTAGGATATTCTTTCCCATAAAATAAAGTACAGGTCAGCCCGAGAGAATACTATAGGATGAGGACCTTTCTTAAACGCACGAAACAAAAGACTATAATAGTTTAATGAAACCACTCGTATAACATAACTAATCCGTCTGAAGCAGTATTCTTCTCTATGTTACTCCCATAGAAGTATTTCTTTCCTTTAAAAAAAAATTTAAAAACTGAATCTTTTATTACTTTATTTTCCTTAATTTTACAACTGGGGACTAAAATAAGTTCTTTTCTATGGTCATTTTAGGATACTGAGAAACTGTTGGGTATTTGTAATGTTATACTCATTCGAGTTTGAAAACAGAACAAATTGTGAATTTCTTATCCCTAATCTGTCTCGACTTTCTCGTTTTTGTTCCAATTAATTGTTTAATATATATATATTTCAAGAAATACATTGAACAAAAATTAAGAGATTTTATTTCTCAGAAACGAATAGTTATCAATGGTCTCGAGGGTTTCCATCTTTTAAAACGTTGATTCAAAATATATTACACCAGTGCCATAATCTCAAAAGCAATTTGGGAATAATTCAAATCTAATGTAAAAAGTAAATGATAAATTTCAAACTATTAAAACTTTTTCCATCATTAACGAAAGACATAAAATCGTAACAATAAACGGAGATGCCGTCTTCATTAAATTAGTCAGTTCTTTTATCCAATTAAATAATTGGGTCTTCGGAAGAAGCTACGCAAAAAGCGCCATCTGAAGGTGTCAAATCACATTTCAGACTAAAAGATTAAAATATGTAATTGCTCAATTACACCTAATAACAAACTATAATGTATCATTCCAACATTAATTTAGCTCTTGATTGTTTCTTTTCTCACCCTTTTTCTTCTTACGGAATAGAAAAATGTGCAAATTTGTAACAAGTTTATGACTTGACATACACTGGAGGTTAAATACGGAAATTGATATTAGCGGTTATCATTTCTATTGAGATGACGACCTCATAAAATATAAAACTATTCTAATATGAATATGATTAATAATAGATTTGATGATGATTTGGTTTTGAAAAAAATATTGGCATCCAATTTTGTTTGTTTACATATTGTTTTTTTACTAAATTTTTTTCCGAACATACATTACTGGAATAAAGGAGTTTTCTTGTGAAAGCTTTCGCATGTTGGACCTCATTTTATTTTAAAATTGAAATGTTTGTAATTGGTTTCCTTGGCTCACTGAGTAAGTCTTTATCAAATCATTTGAAATGTAAATATGATAAAATTCCACTACTAGTAATCACATATGCATGATGATATGGTGGCATATCCAGTTCAAATTTGTTTGACTTCTTCACTTTTGTCTTTCCGGAGTTGTGTTCCTTGAATAAAATGGGAAATAGTCATAGCCACGTTTATGTGGTTTCCGTACCGGTCAATAGCTCTAGTAAGCCGGCTCCACCAAAATCAATTACAATTTAGAAGTTCTATTAAAGACTATTAAAAACATCTTCAATTCGAGTTGGTTGATTAAGTTTTATGATTCTGAATATCTGCTGCTTGATTAAAAGCAGAACAAGCATTATTTTCCAATATTATAATATCTGGTTTCTACAGTTAAGCGATAAGAAGAAACATGTATTTGCAGATGAATAATTTGTAGATATTAATTACACAACGTCTTATATATATATATATATATGTCGTGTACATTTTATTATTTTGTACAGATTATTACTTGTACAAAATCTCATACAAGTAATTACTCGTATGATGCCATCCATACAGGTTATTACTTGTATAAATATTATTGTACAAGTAATAACCTGTACAAAATTTTTGGAGAAAAAGATAATAACTTGTACAACTCACTATATCTTTCGTATTTTTTGAAATATATAATATATTGTGTTTGTATTTCTGTTCTTATTTCAAGTGTTTATCAGTATTATTTTTGAAATATTAGAAGTTTACAGATGAACGGAAGGACGCAAAGTAATAATATAAGCTAACGTGACACCTTGTGCAATTTAGCTAAACAGCTAGATGCCACGTAAATACGGACATCTGGTACAAAGTGACATGGTCGTTAAAAGCAAAAATAAATTGGTACCCTCCATTCATTTATTTTCAAACATACATCATGACAAAAAATTGAATACATAATATCATACATTGAAATATAAGTCAAGCCTAATGGATTAAAAAACCTATTTGTTTTGCACAAGACAAGGAAGCATGGCATCTTGATTACACAATAAGTTCATTTTTTTGCATTTACATTTGCCTGTTTTACAGCCACCCGACAGCTGCAGTGAACACTTAAAGAAAGCAATTGTACTGCTTTTTTGACGTTAACCTCTGTGTTCTCTGGGTATGTCCAATATTGTCAATTCCTTTCTCTGAATCTTTTCAATTTGATTTCGACTCATGAAACCGATCATGATTCCAATTTTTGTACCTATTTGATATCCATTTTCTTGCAATATCAAGCACAACACCTTTGATGTTTTTACAGTCCATCGGCCCACGGTCTACTCTTAGTACTGGTATTATGACATTGTCTCCAATTTCTTAATCTTTTAATCTTTTGTTTGGAAGAAGACAACATCTCATCGGCCTGTATTGTTGGCCTGACAGGGCTCGTTTTCTCGCACGTATTATTTTGAAATTTGTGTTCAAGAAATCATCACAGTCTTTATGTCAGTGTTTGCTCTTTCGACAGACCCTGACTTTGAGGGTGACGTGGTCTACCATGCACTAATTTAAGCTCTTGCCAAAGGAGTTTAAGTTCTGTAATTACATTAGCCGTAAATTCCCTTCCATTATCACTTTTCAGTATATGTGGAGCTCCCAAAAGCAGAAAAATGTCAGTGAGTTAGTAAGCCACTTCATCTGCTCTTTTTGTCTTTAAAGGGCGCAGTACACTGTTCAAAATACACTGTTCACACATCTGAATGAAAATTCTGATAATTTCTGTGCTGATATTGGCAAATTAAACTCCTTATATGTCTTGTGGATGCCTCCATGGCCAACTCCAGAATGTGCAGTTCTAATCAACGGATAAAGTTCATCTACTGTACAATATTAGAAAATTTCGTCACCTTTGCAAATGAGTTTTTCATTGCCTGCTACACTCAAAACATTATATTGCCTTAAGAAATGTCTTTGAAGAGCAGTCTTTTTGGAACTTAATTTTGCTTCCTTTACATTCCCAATAGTCTCTCTGTATCTTTCACGTGTAAATATTGAATTATTAGAATGGACAGTTTTTGTTCATATATTTGATATATTAAATGTATTCACAAATTGAGAGTTAATACCTTTAGGCAAAGTAATGAATTATATGTTAAAAGGGAAATGATGTGTTATGAACTTCAAATAGTCCAAGGTAAAATAATGATTTGTACAAGTTATTATCTTTTTCTCCACAAAATTTGTACAGGTTATTACTTGTACACTTATATTTATACAAGCAATAACCTGTATGAATGGCATCATACAAGTAATTACTTGTATGAAAATTTTGTACAAGTAATAACCTGTACAAAATAATAACATGTACACGACATATATATATATATCTATGCGATTCAATTGATAAAGTTTGTGCATTCCTGATGAATGTAAATCCAGAAAGAAAAAACGAATCGAACACACAAAATTTGATCATTTGAAACACGGTTAGCAGAACATTTTACTAAACCAGTATTTCAGATTCTATAATATAACTTTTGTAAAATATGGGGATTAATTCATATTCACAGTAAACCATAAAGTTAACAGTGAAACTCTTTACTTTAAGGGTATTTGCTAGGAAGCTCAACTGACCCTTCTCGATATCAACTGATTTGTATGTGTATCAAAGCTTAACAACAACAGTTTAGGATACTAGATATATATGGCAAATAATAAAAAGCCAAGTTTCCGATTTAAAACAAATGACTAAAAACAACCCTTTATCTTGATTTGCTAACAAACAAAGTGTGAACAAAACTTCCATTACATGGCACAAAAATATACAAATTATTCACATGATTCAATTAGATCACATGATTCTATAAGTCCACAAAATTCTTTTAGTTCACCTTTTAAAAATTACATATCATTGGCCGTCTACTTCTTAATGTTTTCGTCACATTAACATTGGATTACACGATGATCAAAACTACATTGTATATATAAATACGTATTTTTCAATGTATTCTCCATTTGAAAAGTCCCAACCTTCCTACTGATTTAACCAGCAGAATTTTTTAAATGTACATTATGTATATAGTTCAGATATTTTAAATTATGATTTACAAACTATTTTTAAGCACTACGTATATAAAGTTTACGTTTTACACACACAGTAAGATTGACCAAGAGTTGCAGTAAGACATAATCGGGTACTGTCGATACTCTTGATTCATGTTCGTGTGTATATTCTTTTTAGGGAAAACGGTAACATAGGCGACAATACTAACATTATCTAAAGTTATTCCTTTTTATAATAAAACTTAGACAAAACAGTATGTATAGTATTAGTACTTTAACGTTCTGTTTTGAAATGGAATTCATGCAAAGAGTATCATGATCATCTTACAACGGAGCTTGTTTATTTTATTCATGCCCCACCGTCATTTGCATCAATTTTTTTGAAATTTTGGAAGACTTTTCGAATGATTGTCAATGGTGTCAAAATTAAATATACACACTGCATTTATTCACAGATAAATAATAAAAATATATTATACCTTTACATTTAATCACAGCGCTACAAAGCTGACTTCCTTCCGCCTGTATTAATGTAATACTACTTTTCCACCTTTAATCATCCAGCTAGACCATTTCATATTACCGAATTTTAACGAGAACAAGGCAGATATTCTACTACAGAAAAGGTAACCTGTCAAAAAAATCGGTATTTTAAGGGGTTCAAATTTTGTTTCTTCAAAATTTTTCAAATTTTAAATGTTTGAAAAGTTTCAAGAAGAAATGTTTAATTGCACAGTATTGCGCAACAGATTTAACAAGAGCTTTGATAACTTTTATTAGTGTCAGAAACCTATGTCAAAAATTGATCACAATCCAAATTCAAGACAGTATCAAGCTTGAATAGACAATTGTGTAAAAAAATTTCAGGGTTCGACCTCTAGTTTAAACCGTATTTCTTCAGGTAAATCAACATTATACGATATTATACAAATGAAATAATATTAAGGATTCAGAAGCAAGCAATTTGCTTTTATCAAATCTGTGTCCTCTGCGGTCGTATTAGGCTGTGCTCAGCGAAGCATTTTATTTTACTATTGATATAGCCTTGGCTGCGCACTTATCGATAATGAATTACTTAATTGTAAAAAAAAAAACCACTTTTAATTCATAGTGGTGAAGCATATTGCCGCAATTCAGGTGTGGATTTTGCAGCGGGCCCCATCTTATGCAGTAAGTGTCCCCCCTTTATGAAAATTTCTGAATCCGCCACTGCAGTTGTGCTTTGTACATACTTTCAACGCACCAAAAACTTCTTCTTAACTCACATAAACTAATTTTATTTTTGATTTATAATTTTTATTGTAAATATAAATTAAGATATCCGTTTTTCGGTTAAGCAAAATAAAATGTTAATTAATCATCCGAAAAGTGTAGTGCTCCGAAGTATTGCGGGAAATTATAATAGACAATTTACAGTTTTAGTCAGCTTTTGTATACTATGAACGGATACTCGCAACTTAGCAAAGAAAGGTAGGTCTGAATCAGATGCTTAGTTTCTGATAAGCAGGGAGTCCTTTCTTAGTCAGTATTCTAGTTGTGTGTTGTCAATTTTATGTCACAAAATGTTGATGTTGCATATCAATTTGACCTCTTGACCACTATCTGTCCCTTCGTCTGTGTGACAATATCTTCCTACAGTTTTGGAGCTACAGCTTTGACATGTTTTATATGTTTTTTTGATGTTTTAAAAATAATAGAAATGTGGTCTTCCTCTAGATTTAGATTTGTCTTTCTTCAAATATTCAGAAATGACACACTTTCAGAAAAATATTTTTCACATAAGCAGCATTAACCTCCATTCACTTGTAAAAAAACTTTATTAGTGAAGCTTATTAACTGTATATGGCATACTTTATAGCTTAAATCAACTAGGGGTAATTTAAATATATGTTTTAAATAATTCTGCATCCCTGTATAATAAATCGTATTCAATATGCCACAGGGTAGCATCTTCTATATCGATCATTATCTAAAATTGAGAAAGGAAATGGGGAATGTGTCAAAGCGACAACAATCCGACCATAGAGCAAACAACAGCCGAAGGCCACCAATGGGTCTTCAATGTAGCGAGAAACTCCCGCACCCGTAGGTGTCCTTCAGCTGGCCCCTTAAAACATATGTATACTAGTACAGTGATAATAGACGTTATACTAAACTCCGAATTATACACAAGAAACTAAAATTAAAAATCATACAAGACTAACAAAGGCCAGAGGCTCCTGACTTGGGACAGGCGCAAAATTGCGGCGGGGTTAAACATGTTTATGAGATCTCAACCCTCCCCCTATACCTCTAGCCAATGTAGAAAAGTAAACGCATAACAATACGCACATTCAAATTCAGTTCAAGAGAAGTCCAAGTCCGATATCAGAAGATGTAACAAAAGAAAATAAATGAAAAAATCTAGTTTATAATTTTATTTTAGGCCTGGATACTCATCAACTTCTCAATTTGTTTTAGGAGAGATGACAACAAACTTAATGTAAGGGCCCTCTTCTGTGGAAAAATAAACATTTCAATGCATATGCTACAAAAAAGCAAATTGAGTAATATTTTAAACTTCTGTCATGATGCTTTTTACTTCCATCGTGATGCTTTTGACTTCCATCGTGATGCTTTGACTTCCATCGGTATGCTTTTGACTTCTATCCGGATGCTTTGACTTCTATTGGGGTGCTTTGACTTACATCGTGATGCTTTGACTTCCATCGTGATGCTTTGACTTCCATCGGAATGCTTTTGACTTCCACCGGGATGCTTTTGACTTCCATCCGGATGCTTTGACTAACATCGGGATGCTTTGACTAACATCGTGATGATTTGACTTCCATCGGGATGCTTTGACTTCCATCGGGATGCTTTTGACTTCCATCCGGATGCTTTGACTTCCATCGGGATGCTTTGACTAACATTGTGATGCTTTGACTAACATCGTGATGCTTTTTACTTCCATCGGGATGCTTTGACTAACATCGTGATGCCTTTGAAATCCATCAGGATGCTTTGACTAACATCGTGATGCCTTTAACTAACATCCTGATGCTTTTGACTAACATCGTGATACTTTTGACTAACATCGGGATGCTTTGACTAACATCGTGATGCCTTTGACTTCCATCAGGATGCTTTGACTAACATCGGGATGCCTTTGACTTCCATCCGGATGCTTTGACTAACATCGTGATGCCTTTGACTAACATTGTGATGTCTTTGACTAACATCGTGATGCCTTTGACTAACATCGTGATGCTTTTCACTTCCATCGGGATGCTATTGTCAGTTTAAATGCATCTTGGTGTTTGGAGCAAGTATCATGATGCTTTTGAGAAGTTTTATGATGCTTATTAAAATCATGACGATGAAAAACTATTGTGATGGAAGAATTGAGAATAGAAATGCACTTGTATATGCATGTTTTATTGTTTCAACTTATGATGTTTTACTGTAAATCTTTATAAACACTCTGCGTTATATTATACAAGGGAATGTTTTTGTTATAAAAGTGTAGAGCCTGACTTTTATGCTGACACTGATGCATTGAAACTGTAATTCAAAATGTAATAAATCATAAGCTGTATTACTTTTGAATAATTTAAAGTATTATTATCAATAAATACTGAAAGTTCAAACCAAATATCGAATCTGATTCTTATTTATCTTTCCAGTAACAAACAGACAGAGTGTAAAAACCAAAAAACAAATAGCAGATATTAGATATGTTATCGATTGTAAACGAATAACTACAACAGAACTAGAACATCTGAAAATTTTGTGTAATCTGTTATTTTTGCGTTATAAGCGAGATAACTGAAATAAATTTAAAAAAAAAAGAGAAAAGAGAAAAGTAAAAAGTCAGTGTTGATACTGTATTTCCAAATTACTCCCAAAAAGACCGATTATTGAGAAATGACGAATTTTCCCAATCAGTCGCCGCGATAATACATCTGTTCCTATGTAAAGGTTGACATCAACTGTTTTAGACCGCCTCGGTGGTCTCGTGGTAGCGTGTTTGCCTCGAGTGTTTGAGGTCGACAGTGCGGATCACGGCCAAGTCAAACCTGAGCCTACTATAACCAAAGACTTTAAAATTGATATTTGTTGTAAAGACTGGTCGGCTCGGAGTCAGAATAATGGGTACGGTGACATGTCTACACGTTTTAAATCTTGCGTAGCGTGTCAATCTAGTACAAGGAGGATTAATATGCATATGACATTAACATGTTCTCGTCTTGAATATGCATATTAATTTTCAGCTGGACGTTAAGCAGCAATCCATCACCATCAACATCATCATCAACTGTTTCATGAATATATATATATGTATATTTTCTTTTCAATAAATACAATACGATTTTTATTAATACCATTTATACTGACAGCACATATCACATTTCAAAAACAAACTTTAATGAATAATTTAAGTCATTCTAAAAATAATTACGATACACGGATTTAAAAAAAGAATACGTCCATTTACACATTCTGAAAAAAAGATATTTAAAAACTTTAAATCATAAAACTATTTTTTAACTATTCAATAAAAAGTACTTTATTAACGTCTCCGCGTATCAATGTTGTCATCAGATAACACACGGCTAACAGAAAGTATATTTAAAGAAAAAATTAAACCCTACGTCATTAGACTAAAGCAAAATATAGAATTTCACATTTCGCAATACAGTACTTCCCAATATTTGTTGTCACTGAGTATTTTCATTTTGTACAATGGAAATTTTCATTTAGATATATTTATAACCAATGTTCAAAAACCTATATTTTTATTCTAACATTTGCTTGCTAATGTGCTGTTGAAATTCTCTTCATGCAAAAGTATGTAAATTAATTTTCTCTTTTTATTATTTAAGTTTTGATATGAAAAAAATCTACTCTAGTATGTAACCATTTAAAGACTATGACATTGTATTTCGTATGTTTAATACACTGTTTTATCGTAAAGTTGTCATATAGTCGTAATTGAAAACATTATAATTTGGGGAGAAAACAAATTGAACATATATTGATTTGTGTTAAATTGTAATATGTACAAAAAGTACTTGTACCAACTGATACAAGTTGTACAAAATGTGGCTCAAATACACTGTTGTACAATATTTGACTCAAATTCACTCATCACAAATTAACTTGTACAAAACACATATACATTGATTCATATTGAATTATGTAGAAGACTTCAAATATGATTAACTTCTATCTCGTCCATTTTACAAATTACGCAAATAAACTTTGATTAAACTATAAACTAATGACAAAAGTTTAAGAAAGTGCATTGTAAACAGTTAACATATATATTCATGTATTAACAATGTTATATAAACTATATGGAATGTCAAAAAGTTGGAACATGAAGTATGCTGACAAGTGTGAAACTGAAACAAAAAACCGTTAATTAAGTATTTTTACACGTCTATTCAAAAATTTCCGGATAAAAACAATATTTGTACATTGTCGGGAAATATAACATTTATTTGTACTCGCTACGAAAGAGGAGAAAAGATTCGAGAGTCCTGCTTTTCGTCCTTTTTCTAAAGCTCATACTAATAAATTTTCAAAATTTCCGACAATGTACGTATGTTCCCCATTTCCATTCTTAATTTTATTGTATATTTATACTGCGAATTCAGATGTGGTAGTCATTTGAGATATAGAGATAGCGATGTTCGTTAGACTTTTTCATGTTTGCGACACAAATGATTTCGGCGATGACTATCATTATTTCAAGAATTGTCAAACTTTCAATACCGATAAATGGACTAGCAGAACTGCAATTATTTCTTAAAATAAAGCATTGCCGTAGTACTGTCGCTTTATAAAAGGTGTACGGAGTTTTATGAAAATTACATGATATATGTAAATGTCCTCCGAGGAGAAAAAGAGTATCAAACATGTTCTAGTTTACATAGAGAATCTTGATGCTATGTGTAATATAAGGGCTATACGACAATGTGACCTTCAATTTTGAAATTTGAAAAATTTACAATTTTTTTTTAATTTAGAACCTTTGCATTATATTAATCAAGTTAAGGTATCATGCCTTGAAAACTCTATCGTTCCCGAAATAATTAATTGCTTGTGTTGTGAAAAGTTAGTGTTACAATGAAGCTTATACTTTTCTTTTCAGGTAATACATCATGAGCTTTACAAAAATTCTACAGAGGACAATTCAAGGTCAGACACATCGTCAATTGTCCTACTTCATGCCAGTATACGGAACTTTTAACAGAAAAAACGGAAGAGAATCCTAAACAGCATGTCTTCAACTTTGCAGAATACGCCTATTTTCATGTTTCTACAGAGAACACACTACAAAAGCCCCTAAATATTAATTCAGAACAGAAGAAACATAATGTAACTGTAAATAAACGGAGACGACGGCGACATGAAATGTCTGTTTAGTCCAGGAATTAAATGTTAGAGAGTTATGAACGCCATGACGTTTCACTATGACATCTCTGTTGAAATCTTTCTTCACATGGAATCAATCTTGTACATATGAAGTGGATCATTCCTACTCTAAAAAGACGATACGATTGAATAACAAATATATAGTATACGAGATGATACAGTTGAAAATTACTTCAGCACGAACTATATTGTTTAATCGACTTGTTTGTTGTTGGTTGTCAGAATTATACTACCGAAACATTATGTTACGGATGATACTATAGAATAATAAAACTTTTATATAAAGGCTTTTGTCATGAGTATTGGTGCTGTTATGCGACAAATTGTTTCGTTGTTTCATGGACTTAAATACAATCAAATGTTCCTTTATGTAATGTCATTCTGTAATATTCTCAATCGACATCATGATATTTCTTGGTATCGGGGAAAGATATTTAATGATAAGTCAGAATATCAATATCTCAGAGGCAAACACCTGTAATAGTATACAAATGTAACAACATAGTTTTCGATAAGATAAGCTCATTATCAACATAACATATATAAATACATCACTATCTTGTTATAGGAACATTGTCTCTAAATATATTCACGTCTCTTGCCAAAACATAAAAAGTACTGTATGTCGGCGACTTGAAGGTGTTCATGTTTCTCTAAAACGGTAAGTTTCAAGATTGTTGTATAATAATACATTTCTCAGTGATAATAATCTTAAATCAGGAAAGCGAAAAGACAAATGTCCTGTATATGTTTCACTCACATGGTCATAGTCGTCAAATTGCATTTGAGTGGAATATTAAAGACCATTAAAGAGTTTATTTCATGCAGTTAACATTTTCACGATTTAACAAATTTTATATTTAATCCAAATTTTATTCAGCACGTTATTGGTAAAGGCAATACACATTTTTTCACGTTTTTTAATTTTTTGCATGAAAAGACGTCTCTCACAAACTTAAATAATAATCTTGATCGGTATACAAATTATCATGAATCAATACGCTGGTATTTTTTTTTCAATATTGATGTTTGGAAGCAGGAATTAATAAATTTTCTGAAAACTGCGAGAGTCCTGTACTGAAGCCTGAGTTACAGGAAACAAGTGATGGTAGGGACCCGTTCTATATGGGTTTTTTTTTCATTAATGCTCTCTAGGGAAACTCTCCTTAACCTGTTCATCCAAAAACTTTCCAGAGAAAGTCTGTTGGATCTTTTATTTTATTTTATTTTGTAGTGTATTGTATCATAATTATATGATCCATCGCCCCGTAAGATTTATAGTTGACTTTTATTCGGACATTATATCTGCATCTTACATTAATTTGTAGGATCCTTTTTACACTAGATAATTCAGCTGATCTGTAACAATTCCATCTTCATGCCTTTTATATCATGTACCGTGTTGCGACGCTAGATTAAAACTGAGGAGGAAAGGTAACACACGGCCACCGAAAGCTTTATTATTGTTGCGCCTAGCTGGTTGTGTGGTCTAGCAAGTCGGGCAAAGTGCAAGGCGATCTGGTGCCACAATATCTCAGTAGCATGATTTCGAATCCAGGCGAGGGAAGAAGAAAATATTTGCGAAAGCAAATTTACAAATCTAACATTGCTGGCCTGATGTTCAGACGAATCATATATATATACATGTACAGCTTTACTTTCCAACAAAAAAATTTAAATTGTTTTATTTTGGGAACCCTTATAGCTTGCTGTTCGGTGTGATCCAAGTCTTCGTGTTGAAGACCGTACTTTGACCTGTAATGGTTTACTTTTACAAATTGTGACTTGAATGGAGAGTTGTCTCGTTGGCAAGAAAAGCAGAAATAGAAATAAACTCTATTTTCTCACTCTTTGGATGATGCTGTTGAATTTATTTTTTTGTCATTTCTGTTTCAGCGTCATTGTTGACATTGTTATTCTCTCATGTCTGTTGTCTTAATTTTTTATTCGTTTCTGTTATATTCATTCTTCAGTCTGTCTCTGTTGTATTCACTCTTCTTTTGTAATAGTTGTATAATAACTTGTATTCACTCTTCTTTTGTAATAGTTGTATAATAACTTGTATTCACTTCTTTTGTAATAGTTGTATTCACTCTTCTTTTGTAATAGTTGTATAATAACTTGTATTCACTCTTCTTTTGTAATAGTTGTATTCACTCTTCTTTTGTAATAGTTGTATAATAACTTGTATTCACTCTTCTTTTGTAATAGTTGTATTCACTCTATCTTCTTTTGTAATAGTTGTATTCACTCTTCTTTTGTAATAGTTGTATAATAACTTGTATTCACTCTTCTTTTGTAATAGTTGTATAATAACTTGTATTCACTCTTCTTTTGTAATAGTTGTATTCACTCTTCTTTTGTAATAGTTGTTTTCACTCTTCTTTTGTAATAGTTGTATTCATTCTTCGGGGGAACCAGGATTATGTAGTACTCAGTCTTCATATGTCTCTATTGTATCCATCCTTCTGTCAGCTCTAGTCGATCAATTCTTCTATCGGCTCTGGTTTATAGTTAATTTGTTCTTCTGTCAGCTCTAGGCAATTCATTCTTTCGTCAAATTAGCGAATACAATTCTTCGTCTAAGTAAAATGTACTTTTAACTTTTACATGTGTGTTAAAGCTATTTTTTATTCAGTGGTCATCGTTAAAACGACAATTTTTAGCCTAATGGATAAATCAAGACTATCGCGGGAGCATCAAATATTTCTTTCAACCATTTCAAATCTATACTATTAAACTAGAAGACCTCATTTTGGGTGTCGCTTCTCTTCTTTCCGCAATAACGTAATCATCATGCCTCTGTGTCCTTTAGGTACAGTGCAGAGTAGTATTTGTCATCCGTTTTTATGATTATTCAGATTGAGTTATTTTGGGAGAAAAACAAGAAAAAACGCATCCGGATATTGAGTCTGTCAATGGGCGAAATTTTAAGTTATATTAGACTTCCGGTTTGCGTTTTTCTGTATTCTTTGAACATACATATATACTACTAATTTAAAGTGTATTTTCTATCTGCTATCTTTTTCAAGTTTACTATCCACGGCGGTCACAGAGTAAACTTAAAAGAGAGAGAGTCTGTATAATATAGAAATGACCGCCGTGGATCGATTAGTAACCTGTGAATTGAAAGTAAAAAGCAAATACACTTCATTTATAGTAATGAATGTTCATTATATACAGTTAAGCGCTAAAAGTATGCATGTGTTGTTAATGTTAATACAAATAACAAAAATGGGAACTTTTCAAAAATAAAGGAGGAGCAGGGCTAGGAAAACAATTGTCCTGTCCCAAAGCACCTGACTTTTGATACCTTTTATGAAATTCTCCATCAATTAAATCTTTTACAAAAATTCATTAAAACAAAAAAATAAGAAGGTGTGGTATGATTGCCAATGACACAACTCACCACAAGAGACCAAAATGACACAGAAATTAACAACTACAGGTCACCGTACGGCTTTCAACAATGAGCAAAGCCCATACCTCATAGTCAGTTATAAAAGGCCCCGAAATGCAATGTAAAACAATTCAAACGAGAAAACTAACGGCCTTATTTGTGTACAAAAAAATGAACGAAATAAAAATATGTAAGGCTTAGAGATAAACAAACGACAACCACTGAATCACAGGCTCCTGACTTGAATTTTCTTAATATACTAAATGTATGTTCATATTGAAATTAATAGAAAGAAAAAAAATGGGAATTTGGCAAATAAAGGAGGGATAAAAAAACACACACATTTTCCTGTCCCCAAGTACCTATGCCTTTTGATACTTTGCCTGAAATTCTCCAGTTATTACATCTTTTGCAAAATTCTTCCTACAACACTTTACATACTTTCAACCATGCTCTGATTGCCCGCGATTTCGCGGGTGTGTTCTAGTTATAATTTAAAATCATTGTGCTGAATGTACTAAGTTCAAATACGCCGCCGAGGTATCATCTCTGTCACGTTTATTTTCTTTTTTTTCACTGCTTACTTTTGTGTGTAAAAAGTCCCCCCCCCCCCCCCCCCCCCCCCCCCCACAAAAAAAAAAAACCCTTTATACAAAAAACAAACATAACAAAACACGAAGAATTAAAATTAACTTCTGAATTAATGGTCTGAATCAATATACATATATATCATTTCCAAGAGCATATACATATCTGTTCTTGTTTGATGAATTATGTAGCATTCATAAAAATTACCTCCTAGACATGGACATGATTAAACTAAAATGACCCTTAAATATAATCTGGAACATCTTCCGTTTACAATATACTTTCTTTTTGATTAAAATTATCCCCGTTTAACATTGAAATTTCCATGTAAGTATATTTAGATATGACGTCCGTAAAACTGTTCTTATTTTTGGATTTCGTCCATATATTATCTTTGTGTGTCAGGGTTATTGAAATTTGACCGATTGACAAAATTAAGTTTTAAATTTAGAATATAAATCGGTCAGTATTTAAATCAGGATTCGATATTATTAAGTGTCAACCAGGATATAGTATATCAAAAAGAAGCTATAAGTTCAAGTAAGTGTTGAATCCTCTTTTATTAATGAAATATTATTTTACAGAATTGTACATTTTGAAATATAGATTATTCATATATACATGTTAAAAAATAATCAAGGGCGAGCAAAGAAATAGAACAATTATTTGAAGAAGAAAGAAGTAAACGTTGGGTGTAATATGTGAAAACTTTTATTTCAATTAAAGAACATTATCCGCAAAGTTCCATGCAAACAGACACAACTGTCCGTTTATTTCAGTGATTAGTGGGCGTAACTTCTGAGTGCTCTAACTGCCCTTTGAAAAAAACTTTAAAAAAAAATA
This sequence comes from Mytilus edulis, assembly GCF_963676685.1. Classification (NCBI taxonomy): domain Eukaryota; kingdom Metazoa; phylum Mollusca; class Bivalvia; order Mytilida; family Mytilidae; genus Mytilus; species Mytilus edulis. The sequence goes on from NW_027268423.1 coordinate 15,551, forward strand.
AATAAAATCTTTTAAAAAAAAAATGTTTGATTTGTTAATCTAAAAACTGATATAAAACGAAATAGTCTATATCATAATATGTACCAGTATAACAAAGCGGTAGTGGTGTTCTTTCTAATTAAAACACAACCACGTCTCCCTCTCTTTTCATGGAATGATGAAAAAAAAAAAACTTTTGATAATAGATGATAGCTGGTTTATATTGTCGCTCTTAAAATATTACCTGGTGCAAATAGACCAGAAACGCAATTTTCCATTGTGTAGTTGAGTTTTAAAATAAATTCACTTGAAATCTTTTTTCACTTGCTGGGGTTAAGTTTTCGCCGTAGACTTCCTTTTTCGGTGATAGGTTCTTAGATATTCTTATGTTTTACCGCCCCTTTTCATATACCCTACAAATGTTCCTGAATGACACAATTCCTTGTGATACTATATCATAACGAGGTTATACATTTCTTTTCAGGTAATACGTCATGAGCTTTACAAAAATTCTACAGAGGACAATTCAAGGCCAGACACCTCGCCAATTGTCCTACTTTATGCCAGTGTACGAGTCCTATAGCAGAAAAACGGAAAAGAAACCTATACAGTCTGTGTTTAACACTGCGGAATTCACCTATTTCCATGTTTCCTCTAGCAATAGGAGATACAAGCCTGTAAATAACACAACACAGCACAACAAATGGACCACTGTAAATAACAAAGACTCTGACCGGCGACAGAATATGCCGACTGGACAGACCAAAAGATAGAAATTGAAGGGGTCCTTTACTATATCTCCGATAACAGTTTTATTAGACATAGAAAATTATTCCTTTTTCGTACAGATAAAGACAATATCTTGAAAACATTTTTTGTGTGTTTATAATTGGACAAAACAAGAACAAAATGCATTTTTCGTAATGCTGTCAAACTCGTAAATACTCTCAGTCTTTCAATTGTACATAAAACTTTCTTTGTATATATATTTAATTTATTTGTTAGTTCGCAATAATTTCGTTAATTTCTTTATGACAATGTATGATGAGTTGTTATTATAAGTGTTACCTTGTTGTCTTTTTTAAAATATGTTAATGTTAAAATATGTGTTATTTATAGCTGTATAGCAATAAACTTTTGTGATTGAATTAAACGCATTTTATCCTGTACTTGATAAATTTTTTGATACACCTCACAAGTAACAATTTTGAGAAGAAAAAAAATAAAATAGGAAGAGCATATAAATAAACAAAGCCAGATTCAAATTAGTATATATGACTCAAAGTAATAGCTTTTATTAAAACAACATTTGATCTGTAAATATACACACCATTTATCAGTACATGAACCATTTTTGTATTTTCACTAGCAAATAAATTATTCGACTTTGCTTCGAAAAAAGCGAATTGTCCTTCACGTTTACTGTGTTTTATTTGAATATCGGTATCAGGTTGGATTGTCCTGTTAGAAAATGTCCTATGGTGGTGATATCAGGTCCTAGTCGGTGCTGGTGGTCATTCACAAAACATGCTAAAAAAAACCAACAAAAATTAATATGATTTACACGATTTCTTGAAGTTCAGAGGAAAAGAAATAGTTAAGATGTTATAGTTTTGTTCCGCCTGTAATAAAAGGCTAGCAACTCAAAATATTTTTTTTTTGGCTGCTTCAGTATTTGAAACACAAAGGTGCTACATTTAGAATAATGTTTGAAACTGGATATGCACGTCTTAATAAAAATAACAATAAAGATATATATATAAACGCCTACAAAGTGTACATAACAACACCAATAGCATAAAAAGGAACTATAAATGTAATTATTTATAAATATTTCGGATAACAGATATCCTTCATCGGTATATATGATTGTGATGTTGAATGAATCAATTATCAGTCTTCTTAGATTAAGCTGTTACAATCTTGAAATTTATACAATAAAAAAGTCAAACCGAACATCAGGTAAGACGCTTGCACAATTCTAAAAATGTGTTAAACACGACATAGGTTATATGACTAATTACATCAGAGAGTTCAAATATATGCTTTAAATAAAAAATAATAATGTGCGATATGAACTAGCACAATTCTAAAGCTTTAACGGTGTCGACAATTATAATGTTACAAGAAAGATTGCGTCAATAAGAATTCCAAATAAACAGCACTGAACGGTCTAAATTTTGTAAATATTTCAGATTTGACAACAGTAGTATCATAGGCGGATCCAGGGGGGGGGGGGGGGGCCGGGCCCCACCTTTCGTGGGAAAAATTTGGTTGATTATATAGGAAATCACTGAAGCATAACTGGAGCGGGCCCCTCTTAGGTCAGTCAGCGGCCCCCCCTTAGGCAAAGTTCTGGATCCGCCACTGAGTATAGTTTCATTAGAGTCTGCGATGTTTTAAAACAAACGGCCGTTAAAATATAATAATAAATTTTGACTAAAATAAACTAGTTGAACGTGGCTTGGTACTTATACATCCCTCAAAAAATGAAGCAATTTAAATTGTTATAATTTAGGGATAAAGCAAGGCACTGGTTTTGTAACGCTCGTAAAGCAGTTTGATGTTATTGAGTGTTACTTTATGTTTCAAAATTAATAGGATATTTTTATAAAAAGTGTTCATCAGCTAGAATGTCGATTTTCTTTATATGGGTTCGTATGCTTTACTTATGTGTATTATATATATTTTTTTAAAGAAATATTTTTTTAGACTTTCTATTTAAGAAAAAAAGTACTAGTATCAATTTTAATATTTTATGCTTTAATGTTTTAAAAGACTTCTTATTATTAAAGAAAAGAATATCGGTTTTGATATGCACATTTTGCATAAATGTTTAAAGAAGACATCTCCTTCTTCAGAATACGGGAGTAGACTCCTTAGGTAGGAGTGTAAAACTTCCTGGAACTTGTGCGATATGTACATATGTACATATGGACTTAATTTAAAAAAATCATATACAAGGAAAAAAAGTTAATAATAACATGTATACATTATATACAGTGGCTTGGTAGTTTAATAAGTTGTTGTGGGTCCTTCAAATGTTAGAGTGGATATGCCATTTTTGAAGGATGTGTCAGACATACCTTTTGCTTCAGGTAGTGAATTCCAGTCAGAAATAGTGCGAGGATAAAATGAAAATTTGTAGAAGTCTTTATTTGTTGCTATTTGCCTAAATTTATGTTTCCCTCTATTACGTCTATCAGATATTGTTAAATTGTCCTTTGAACTTCAACTACCCCCCCCCCCCCCCGGGCAATTTATTTTATATAGCATAGCTAATCTAATTTAGAAGAATTACACCATTTAAGAGTACCTGCTGTTGCCTGTCAGCTAAAAAATCATTTATCCAATTTAAATTTTGATTCCTAATACCATAAAAAATCTATTTTCTGGGGGACTTTATCAAATGCTTTAGAAAAATCTAAAAGTCAGTATAACATCTATTTGATTACCATATGCCAATGATTTTGCTAGGTCTTGTATACTGATAATAAGTTGAGTCTCACAAGACCTTTTACTTCTAAACCATGTTTGTATTGAGATTTCTTAGTGAAGTGTATGTTTCTGTATTTTTTCTTATCTTAATTTCTGTACTTCTATTTTTAATCTTAATTAAGACCAGTAAAATAACAAAACTCTTTATAAATCGCTAGATTAAAATATATAGCTGTTCCAGACCATATGAGGTCTTTGAGTATTTGGACCACACGCGAACGGTCCGGACCGTATACGTATACTCAGTAACCACTGTCATTTTAATTTTATTATATATGTCTCTGATAAATGTAAGTTCACAGTCTCCCTGGCGGAATATAAAAGAATGAATGACTATATAAAATGAAAAAATAAATAAAGGGGCCTTAGGCTTAGCTAAACATGCTAAAAAACAACAGTACGCTAATACTCCCATGGGACATCTGCAAGAAAATGAGTTTTAGGGGACGACCATTTGATATTCTGGGGTGGGGGAGGAGGATTTTGAAAATAAATAACTCAGCCTTGATAATCACAAAAATAAATGGTTTGTTCTGTGGTAGTTTGAAAATAAATTACCTGACTTGCAATGTATAGAAAATAAATGACTCAGCAGGTCTAATCGATTATCGAAAGTATGAGATGGCACCATATTCTTCACAAATTCATCTTTTCCCGCCCCAAAAAAAATCGAGGGAAACACTTCCCAAATTTTTTAATAACAAAAGTAGAAATATTATTTAAATATACTTGAAATGTCTGAAAATTGGTTTCATTTAACTTGAGGTATATTGTCTCAGGAAACCTTACCTCACGTTTATTTTTAACAGGGCCGTTTAACTACATGTAGGAAATTTCAAAACCGAACGCTTGTCTCCATATCAAATTGTGTTCACGGCCTTGCAAGAAGAAAGTTCTGTTTTCCCTCAGACTTATAGCCCTGATTTTTCGGGATCAGTGTTTCTTATTTATTTGTCTTTTGTTCATTGATTGCCCTGCTATATTCTGTTAGTGTTGCATTCTTTTTCACGGTAATCTAGTAATTTTGTTATAAAGTTGATCATGAGTTTAAAAAAAAAAAAAACAGCAGCCTCAGACTTAACTATGTGAATTCCATTTTTGCTTTATCATGCACATTGGTCTTTTGATGTTGTCCCTAGAAACTTCAGTCTTACACTGAATTTATACATTTTGCTTTGAGACCAAAATATTGTCAAAAAATTATTAAAACAAAACTTCATTTTCAGATTATGAAAGGGTCTTCGGAACACTCAGAAAGCATGATTTTGCATCATTTGTTCTATAGCTTCTTGGGAAACACTGTGGCTCCAAAAACCCTTCAAAAAAAAGTATGTTTGCCAATTACATTTAAAAGTGCCTAGTTATAATTAAACTTTGATACTGGCTATATATGTATGCAATACATGTATATGCAGTTGGGAATTTAAAAGATTTTTTTCTGCAGAGGGGGGTGGTTAATCTAATTAAATGGTACATAATGACTTGACTATACTATATGTATTATTTATAATAAACAAATCATTTACAAATTGCATGTTTTCGAATATCAAAAATATAGTTGTGAAATGAATAATGACCCCCCCCCCCTCCTCAATAATCAGTCCCTTGCTTTAATGAAAATGAAAAATCTTGCTTCAATTGTGCAGAAAATGAATAATCTGTCCTCTTAGTTTACAAAAATAGATAACCGATCAAAACAAATCATCTTGCCCCCCAGAATATCAAATGGTCATCATCCCCTTATTGTATGCCGAATTCTAGATCGCGTTTCCGGAATTTGTCCAAAGCGTATCCATACTTGATTTGAACATTAGAAATCAACATGGCAGAAAAAAGAGAATCGGGGTTAGAATGTTTTTAATATTTTGTGAATAGTGAACTATTAAGTACGACTTAAATGATACCAATTACATCGTAACACAACTTTCATTTTTACAAACAAAACATACGCTTTTAATTCAAAAATTTATAAAGAGGAATCCGGTACTATTCAGACCTTGAGTAAGAGACTCTCAATTAACAATAATACTGATAGACACTACACACTGGTATCGGATGCGTTCGCTCTGATTACATGCTCGCCCTGAGTTTGTTCGCCCTGATAACATGCTCGCCCTGAGTTTGTTCGCCCTGAGTTTGTTCGCCCTGATTACATGCTCGCCCTGAGTTTGTTCGCCCACAGAGTCCGTTCACCCTTGGTTCGTTCTCCCTTCTTTTAACAAAATTTAAAGGCATTAAAGATTTATAAACTTTGAAAATTGTTGGTTTCAGAAAATTATATCGCTAGCAACTGTATAATTTTTGTAATACTTGTCACCAAATGAAATGGGGAAAAAATTAGAAATTTATGTCAGAATAAATTAAAGGTTCCAAAATTATTTAAATAACATTTTGTTGGTATTAGATTACATTCAAATTCTTAATCTCACTATGCAGAAAGTAAACAAAGCTATGTTAACAAGTTCTATATTAAAGATGTTAGATATGAATAACAAAAATGCTCATTTAATTTTAGGACATGATATGTATGAGGGGGGATAGGACCTTTATCGGGACTCAGGGATCGGGTGTTTTTAAGCTCAGGATTTCAGGATTGACCCTTTCGGGATCCAGGAATTTTTTTTTGCGAATTTCGGGACCTTGGGATTTTGTGTTTTTTAAGCTAGGGATTTCAGGATTTAGTTTTTTCAAGCCCGGGATTTTGGAATCAGGACCCCTCCTATCCCCCCTCATGTATTGACCCAAAACACAATTTGAGATTTTTTTTTTCATTTTTCATAAGCAGAATGTTATCAAAAATTAATCAGGATTACAAGGTATTTTAAAAAGTAATAAAATTTAATAAATCAAATTAAATGCAATCATTTTTTTTTGCTGATTAATGATGAATAAACAATAAAATACTGAAAAAGAAAAGAAAAGTACACACATTTTTTTGTTGTATCTACATGTAAGCCAATTGAATAATTGCCTAATTCCTATCAAGCTATGATTTATTCCAAGAATGGTCAGTGTTTGGTATCATACAAAAATGACTAAAGCCCTTGGAATGATTACGTTAACTGCAAGCAAGGTTTACACCAAATTAGAATGTGTTAACTTCATGTAGAAACACAAGCAGATTTGGACAGCCATATATCATGTATATGTTTTTCATTCAATGGACTAGTCTTTTATTGTAGGTAGAGTAAAAGATCTTCAGCAAAAAAGAGTCCTTGATGATGCTGCCCGTAGAAGAAGACAGAGAAAAGCATTGGAGGCACTGGAGTCTGATAACTTTCAAGATGATCCACATGCTGATTTGAAAATGAGCAAAAAAGCTCCTAAGTTTGAAGAGTCAATGGAGGCAGGTATATACTCATACATTGTACATGTTGTATGTTTAATAAGATTTTGGTAGTCCTAATAGTACTAATATTCAAAATGCATACTCTTCTTTGGAAGTCATTCATCATTATAATATCAAAATGAGATGTGGTATGATTGCCAATGAGACATCTCTCCATCAAAGACCAAATGACATAGAAAATAGCAACTATATATAGTTCACCATTCAGCCTCAACAAGGAGTAAACACATACCACATAGTCAGCTATAAAAGGCCTGAAATGGCACAATGTATATGGTCTCATTGATCAATCATGGTTTTGTTGAATCTTGTACTCTTGCATAGTTAACATATTAATAATTTTGATATAAATAGGTCAAATTTAAAAAAAAACACTTCTCATAAGTAGATGTAGTTGTATCTGCATTAGCAAGACTGATATCTATGGAAGCTACATGGCTTTGGCCCCTTAGTCTATAATAGTGTATTGACTTTGAAACTGCTGTATAGTTTTCATGTTAAGATTTAAGTTAGAAACTTGTTAGGTTATGGGGAATATTTGCGGTACAAAACATTAACACTGCCTAGCTTATATAAGTGACACTCATCAAAGGTAAACATTCATCATAGTGTTTGTTTAGTACGTATATACATGTACATTTCATATGCTTTTGTTACAGACATTTAAATGCAGTTGGTGCTCTTTTTTTAATTGTTCACATTTTCTAGCTGACTATGCAGTATAGGTTTTTATACTAGTCACCGCAAAAATTTTGCGGTCGTATATTGGTATCACGTTGTCGTTGTCAGCGTCGTCGTCAGAGTCGTCCCAAGACGGAAGGTTTCCGGATAATTACTAATGTATAAGTAAATAGAAATCAATAAAATTTTAACACAATGTTTATAACCACAAAAGAAAGTTTGGGATTGATTGTGGGGGTTATGGTCCCTAAGTTTTGGAATAAATGCCCACAGGATCCAAAACAAGCATTTATCTAGTGTCAAGACAATAAGTTGTGTATAAGTATTTCAATTGTTCTGAAATTGTACCACAATGTTTAATACCATAAGTAGAAGGTTGGGATATAATTTAAGGGTTATGGGGCAAACAGTCTTGGTTGAAAGGGCCATAAAGGGGCCAAAAACAAGCATTTTTGTAGTTTCAAGACAATAAATTGGAGTTATCTTTCTTTGTCCAGAATGTGTTGTTGAATCCCTTAAAATAATGCTTTATGAAATCTTTGAAAATTGGAGTTATCTTTCTCTTTGTCCAGAAAAATAGTTGAATCAACTTAAATCAATGCTATATACAATATACAATGCAATTTTCACGTTTTACTAACATCTGATAAATTAAAGCAATCTTTACCATTCAGTGATTACAAGCACTTTGATTACTATTCTAGGGTTATGCCCCTTTACAAGACTGTTTTGCCCCATAACCCTTAAATTATATCCAAACCTTCTACTTATGGTATTAAACATTGTGTTAAAATTTTATTGATTTCTATTTTACTTATACTAAAGTTATTATCCGGAAACCATCCGTTGTTGGTTGACGCTGACGACGACAAAGACGCCAACAACGCCGTGATACCAATATATGACCGTAGAATTTTTGCCTGTAATTGCTAACATTCACCTCATTTGAACTCGGGTGGATAGTACTTTCATTGGCAATTAAAACCCACATCTTCATAGTTCAATATTAGTGTTTTATCAAGTAATGTGTGTGTATAATGCATCCACAATTTTTCCCCCCCAGTCCAACAACAGGGATCAGGTACCAAAAGACAAAGGAAAAGTAGGAGTGACCATTTCAAATTTAGATACAAGAAAAGTTTTGCTGCTCTTTTAGAGGAAGATGTAAGTATATATTGTGCAGAGAAAATAATGAGACCATACAAAATTAAGTAGGGCCATTTTTTTTTCTTTCAAAAGTACACACAAGATTTTAAAAAGGGGGAGATTATTTGATCATTATACACATTTTAGCTGCAGAGAAACAATTATGGTATTTGCACTTATGTTTGAATTAAGGGTCTTGAAATTTATTACTACAGTTTTGTCCTTGATTGATATTTGAGTTTTATGTAAAATATAGTTCACTTCAGACTCCAGACATCCTTTGTGGTTTCTTGGTTGTGTGCTTCCCAAGTGTAGGTGGTGGGTTTGATCCTCAAATGAAAGACTTTGAAAGGAGTATGTTCATCAAGGGTTAATGATGGATCTATAATTCTCTGAAACTTAAATTCAGAAAAGACTGGTAAACATCTAATGACAAAATATATATAAAAATATCTCGCGAACATATTAACAAGTTCTGATGCATTCAAACACTTGTGATGTCATCACAAATTCTATTAAATTATTTCTGTCATTAAAAAACTCTATTAAATTATATCTGGTGTTTCAAAATACAACCACATCAAATACCAATACTAACAGTAACACATAACAACAAAATTACACAGAAAAATAAGGGATTATGCTGAGAAATCTAAACTTTTTGCTTGTATTTGTTTAAGACTAATGATTTTCTTGCTATTTTTGTATTTTCTTTCTTTCCATGATGAATTCCAGCAAAGATTTGAAAAAGAAGGACCTTCATATCTATCTGCACAAATTCCAGCATCCAGATTTCCTGAGAGACATTTTTGTGCAGTTTGTGGATATCCTTTTTATCATTTTTTTTATTGAAAATTGCAGGCATTCATTTGAATGAAGCACATTAGAATTAACAATAGGTATTCACTCCCAATGTAAAAAAATGATTCCAACAACACATACTTTTTTTATTGGGGACTTACAAAAACATAAAAAAAACACGTTTTTTTTTGTGGAAGACGGCTTCAAGCCGTCAATCCCCAATGGGGTTAACCAGAGTGGACATTCCCTCACATCATTCATTTTGTTTTTATAGTGTGGAAAACCCCCCAACAAATCTTACTGAGAATGATGAGATGGGGAGACACAAATGAATAAATTGACTCTAAACACTTTTTTTACACATTTCCTTCTGTTTCTCTCGAAATTATCGTATATTGAGCTCTCTCTTTACACTATTTACGTTTCTTTTACAATCCGGAAAAAACAGTATGACGAGATATTCTAAATATATCCAACCTACATTATATTTTATAGTGACGTCATTGTTGGAATGCCACACTACGCATAAGCAGGGATATCCTTCACTGGTTATTTAAATCATTCTCAAAGATTGTGCACTTATTAAAAAATAGTATTTGTTAAATTTAAACATAATGATGTTGGATGTAGATGATTCAAAACATCAACATGCAATACTTTAATTTGTAGGTCAACAACTTTCAAAGTAAACAGGAAGTCCGAGGGGCTACATGAGATCGGGGAGAGAAACGATCTTTTCTTCTTTTTTTTTCTGTAAAACTCTGTTTTGAGAATCTTCCTCCAATTCAAGAGCACCTCAATTTATGAGCTAATTATCCAATGAAATAAACACTTAAAATGTGACATTTAGTATATGATAAGTAGTCTTCCATTAAAACTAAATTTTGTGTACCAACATAATCATTGTAATAGTTACAAAAAAAAATACAAATGTTGCATTTTGTAGCTTAAACCTATTTATTCATGAAATTTTACAAATATTTCAAAATGTATGATTTGGAAACAAGCTCCATACAGTTTACATCATCATATTGTTATTTTTATTAGTACCTGTATCCCTGTGATGAGAGATGTAACTGGGAACTTTATTAATGGAAATTTAAAACTGAATAGATTTTTTCAGTCCTAACTTTCTTAAGAAAAAAATTAAAATCTTAAGAGAACTGTCACAAAAAATTGAAAATGGCCCCTAGCCTGCAGTTCAGTCGTACACTATTAAGATTTCAAAAATAATTGTAGTTGTTGTTAAATGACAGAATTCAACTAGTTGAATTTTAGATAATTAACTATCAACTTTAATGAATGTTTAGATTTAGAAGATGCAGATCTCTTCCATTGGTCTAAATTGAATCCTAAACTAGAGAAACGAAATTACATTAAACAACAATTGATTCCAATAGTGTCAACCTTCCACATGTTCTAGCTCTTCTTTTTTTTCATTCTTTATATGAAGACTATCAAAAGATAACCCCACCCCCCAAAAAAAATGAAATAGAAACAAGGGCCGTCTTTCCCCTCAGAGCTGTTCAGCTCTTTGATTAATCTATAATATTGCATGATAAAGGAATAAGACAATTTTTTATCTTTAAGTTAAGGATGATTTTTTTAGATACTTTTCAATATTTATGACTCAATAGAAAATGAAACATGTATCCAGTAAATATTTTTATGATATCATAGTCAACTAAGCATTCACAACTGTCTCACACTTTTTATGCCCTCCTAGTTTGTGTCTTCAATACGAAGATTGGTACACATGTTCATTATTAAACAAACAGTTTACTGTATATGCAAAATTATGGTTTTGACCCTGATTTCATGGTTGGGCTGAACACAGAAATTTGATAGTTTTCTACAGACACATATTCTTATTTATTAGAAATGACCAAAATTAATCTTTTATTCCGATTTGAACGTTCTAAGTCAATCAAAGACTTTCACAAACAAACAAACAACAAATATTTTATTTGCAAATCACGGCACCCAAAACGAGCAGAACAATTACAATATAATTTTCAAACATAATTTAAAGTAAATTAAAAAAAGGTTAAACAAAGTACATAATATGATTGATTTTGATTTAATTGATTGATATAAAATATTAAAGCAAATGAAGTAAGCAATTTGTAATAATAGAAATATATAATATATGACCAATTGTCTGTTACTATGGTCCCTTTATTGGATAGCACACCTCATAGTATACTAATAATTTATTAAATGTAAAAGAAATAACTAATGTAAATGCATATTTGATAATACATATCATTCTATATCTTTATATACTTAGAGAAATCTAATCTAAAATTGTATTTCTGTTTATATTTAAAACCTCTAATAATTGACAAATTATTATCAAAATGTTTTTATCTTCATTTCCCCATTAGCCAAATAAAAAGAGATTTGTTATATCCACATGTACATACATTCACTTTTATAAGGTAGATTTTTTCTGACACAGCTCATATGTTTATAAAAGGGATCTACAAAGATTCATATTATTACTTTTCAATAATGTTTTTAGTTTTCCTTGACTATTGTAACATTTACCTCCAATTACACATGTGTACAGTGTGGTGCAAGGTATTGTTGTGTGAGATGTTTGGGGACACACCCAAGATACAAGGTGAGCAATTGTAATATTAATTGTGTAGGCACACACAAAGCTGCAGGGTGGAGAATTGGTAAAAATAAAATGTGTGGGGGACACATCAAGCACATTGGTTAAATTAGGCTTGTACTAAATACACCTTATCGCTATTTGTCCGCCATAACTGGATATCACACAGGTTCCCGTAAAAATTTGACGTCATAAAACAAAATATCTGACGCCACAATGGAAAAAGTGATTGTTGTATGCGTCAAAAGTTCAAGCGGGCCGGGTCAGCCGGGATTAATGATAAGGTGTATGGCACCAATGATTATTCTAGTGTATTCAAGTAAAATTTATACATATAAATATTATAATTCCTTTTGAAATATGATAAAAAAAAATACATTTCACAATATGGCTACTACAGGAAAAAATCATGACCCATAAGTTGCTGCAGGCAGGGGTTTATGTGATCATTAGACCACCTCAAGTTTTGCATAATGATATGATATTTTTTGTTATCATGTTTAGGTGTTTTGAAATGGACAGCTTGAGGAGTGATTTGGGAACTACATGTATGGAAAAAACATTCCTGTGAGATATGCTGAAAAGCTGATGATCAAATGAGATAAGTCAAGCACTGTAAAGAAGACATCCAGCAAGGGGAACATTCACGGGTTGAAATATCATTTGTGACTAGATCAAAAAGATGCAAAATGTACAGATGACTCAACAAGAGTATAAATGAAAATTGCTATGTAAACTAACATTTCATATATCAGCTGGTCTGAATAAATGTATGATGTATAGTATAATTTTGTTTCTGGGTGATATTTAATCTCAATATTGAACAATAAAATAAAAAAGATTGGGGTAAATGTATATGACATAGCAATGAAGTACCCATTTGCTATATGACAGAGCAGCTTAAATTTTAAGTCTTCATTTGACTTTCTAGTTGTTGGACTTATATTTTTTGTTTCACCTGCTATGCTAGTTGGAGAATGCCAAACCTGGCTGCATCAACTATTTGTGTTTGCTTCACATTTAAGAAGGAAGAAGACCTGGAGGCTTTTGCATATCCCATGCCTCATACTATGAAGTTTCCCATTGTCCTATATGTCAACTTTTTTTTACCTCAGTTTCAAGGTCCAGTGACTGCTTAAATACACATTAGTTTTTATAGGTCATGTGAATTTCTTTAAAATACTTATTGTGAGTACAAAATTTGATAGGAAAATATTTGGTATATCATGTGGGACCCTTGCAAGGTCAACATGTCCCTCATACATGATTAACCTGACCTCAACATCATTTCATGGATTTTCATGGTTTTTACCAGATTATGTCCTTTTTCAGATACTGTAAGCAGTACGTCAACATGGAATGATAGTAAGGTGTACAATGTCAAGGTGCAGGTAATATCTGACCTTGACCTCATTTTCATGGTTCATTTGTCCATATTACATTTTCATAAATATGTCTGTTTCTCAGATACAAGCAGAACTTTATTTGATGTGTGGAATGATTGTAAGATGACCTTATATGTCAGAAAGGGTTTGTCCAAACCA